>NC_088395.1:98550000-98854166 GCF_037993035.2 Macaca fascicularis | reverse complement strand
GCATTATTTCTATTCAGAGTTGATTTCCCAAATAGTCTCCAAAAGGGATACAGAAAATGAATCATTTTAATTATTCATGCTTTTCTTTTTCTATTTTCTTTTTCTCTTTTATTTTATTTTTTTTTTGAGACAGAGTCTTTACATCATTTTCATAATGCCCCATGGAAGACTAAGTCATGATTTTAAAGTATTTCAATGGCTACAAGTCATGTGTCTGATGCTCTCGTACAAGATATGACTTTTCCATCTCTGGGCATTCAAGTATATAAATATTCTTTGTTTCATTTCCAAAGATGAAAAAGAAAAGTAAGCATATAATTTTAGTTATAGCTTATAGAACTTGTTCAAAAGTAGGAAACACACAACAGAACTAAAAACTAATAATCTTTAATATGTTATTAAGCAACAGAGTAATTACATAGTTCATTTTGCTAGCTTAAGACCTCATACTCATTTTTATCCTATATTAATTCTGTGCACAGAGTTTAAAAAGTTGGAATTGGGTTACAGAAGATGTGTGTTTTAATTTCCTGAACCTAAAAAGTTACAAACACGGTTTATCCATCTGTGAGGCCCTTCTATATGGTAGGAGGGTAAAACTTCCATGATTTTAACAAATGGGAATATTTTTCTGAAAATGTGTTTAATTATTTACAGCTATCAAATGTACATACAGGATACAGGATACATGCCTCTTCTCCTCAAATACACACAGACTTTATAGTATTTTATAAGAAAAAAAAATCCTTGGAAAGAAAATAATGTATCATTATGCTTTAACAAATGAAAAATTTCTGGGCTGGGTGAAGTGGCTCACACCTGTAATATCAACACTTTGGGAGGCCAAGGTGGGAGGATTATTTGAGCCCAGGAGTTCAAGACCAGCCTGGGAAGCATAGTAAGACTCCATCTCTACAAAAAATCCACAACGACAAAAAATAGTTCTGCATGGTTGCAGACACCTGTGGTCCCAGCTACTTGGGAGTCTGAGGCAGGAGAATCCTTTGAGCCCAGGTCAGTGCTGCAGTGAGCCATGTATGTGCCACTGCACTCCAACCTGAGTGACAAGAGAGAGACCCTGTCTCAAAAAAAAAAAAGAAAGACAAAAGAAAAAAAGTATTTCTCAGTTCATCTTTCATCCACTAACTACATCATCAATGTAAACCATTTTATAAATCTTGTAATTATAAATCTTGTTACTTAAAAGAAGTACACGGTGGTGCATTATTACTAACATACAAATACAAATACTATACAATAACTTTGCCTACTGAAATAACGTGATTGATGGAAAGGGTCCAATAACTCCAGTCAGGTTTATTTATCTAGTTTGAAAATATTTGCCCACTTAGTTATGCCACTGTTTATTCATTGCAAAATATTTTAGGTAAACATGACAGCACAAGAGGATAATTTCTTCAAACGCTTGATTTTCCCCTTTTACAAATAGTGAATTTGATTTTTCCACAAGTCAACACGCTGATACGCTTTCTATAATATCACTAGACATATCTTTGCTATTACTGCTCTTTATGATTCTGAAATGATGGCATGATGTGTTATTTAGGAAGTGGCACCTGGTTAAAACGCATGCTGTGGAGCCAAATGTTAAAACTCAATTGCTCCTTTCTGGTTATTTCACTGAATGGCTTTAACGATACGTTTTAACTGCCAAATGAATCTGTAAAAGTGATATACTGATTCTAACTTCTCTCTAATCATGATGGAAAAATAACCATTTGATGTAAAAGGTTGTAAAAATTAGCCAGTTTCATGTCTGATCATCCCTAATATACATACATACAAATGGAAGGTAAATAAGAAATGAAGGCATAATTAGTACTCACTGATTTGATTCATAATTGTTTTATTAGATATCAAATAAATAAGGACAGTTGCATTGCCATAAAACTGTAGCTGTTAAAAAATTATTTGATCAATATTGTAGCTATAATTAATGACCATTTTAAATGTTAGCTCTATCATTGCCACTACTAACCTTATATAAAAGAAGTGTTTTAAACTGATATGTTTCAGATTCCTTTCTATGACTTACTTTCTTTAAAAATATAGTAAATATGATTTAGGAAAATGTGAACAAGCAATAAGTTTTCCTGGGAAATATTTATTAAGTAAGCTGACAGACATTTCTATGAAATTGTTCATATAAAAATTACAACCTGTATTAGTTACTTAACAGAAAAAAAGTAAATAGTTGTCTGTGTAATAAATTATGCTTTTAGACAATATTGTTCCTACTATTACTGAGTCTACACAGTAAAACCATAGTTGCATTTTTTAACTGAGTTAAAGTGTCCGACCTAGTCATAACAGTGGTTTGCTATTTATTTACATGTGAACATCCTCACAATGTTCACATACCAATTTATTTTCCCTCTTGTTCTAACCCAATAGTACTCAGTCCTTAATTCACTAAAATGTATTAAAATCTCATTTAACTTTTCTATTTTAAGTACATTTGTTCATATTCATCAGTGCATAAGTACTCATTTATAAGTGAAAGCTGAAATAAATGGAGTTGTCATTTAAATCATGAAAACATAGTTATTTAATTTTATGATGCTTCAGAAGCTATATTTTAGCCCTTGCTTTAACAAGTTGGAATAATTGAGCCTCATTTCCAACAAAAAAAGCAACTTGAATAAATATTCAACCTAGGTGTGCTGTATATTGCATCCATTGAGAAGACAGTAGATGTATGATTCCAATGTGATTTTAAAACATGATCTGAAATTCTTTGTAATCCTTCATAACACATGTAATAGTAATAGCTTATATTTTAATATATTTTTAATCATATGAATAAAAACTCAGTGATAAATCTTGGAGGAATTTCTGCAAATAGAATTGTTACGCAGTCAATGAAGAGCAACTATAAAAATTGAAATAGGTTAAGTTGTAACTCCAAATAGTTCCAATACAAAATTCACTAAAAGACAAAATACTCATAGTCTATTATGAAAACAAATATTTTCAGTATTTTAGCTGATGATTCATAGTTCTTAAATAAATAGAAATTATAGTGGGATCAAGTGCAGAATGATTACCTTTCAATACAGCATTCATTAATTTCCCTTATACATTATAAAAATGTGGTCAATCATAAAATTAAGAAAATATATTCTTTCCATTTTATATATATATATATATATATATATATATATATTTTTTTTTTTTTTTTTTTTTTTTTTTTTTTTTTTGAGATGGAATCTCACTCTTTCGATCAGGCTGGAGTGCAGTGGCCGGATCTCAGCTCACTGCAAGCTCCGCCTCCCAGGTTCACGCCATTCTCCTGCCTCAGCCTCCCGAGTAGACGGGACTACAGGCGCCCGCCACCTCGCCCGGCTAGTTTTTTCATATTTTTTAGTAGAGACGGGGTTTCACCGTGTTAGCCAGGATGGTCTCGATCTCCTGACCTCGTGATCTGCCCGTCTTGGCCTCCCAAAGTGCTGGGATTACAGGCTTCAGTCACCACACCCGGCCTCCATGATACATTCTTAAAAACATTTGACCTTCAGACTAAATTATTTCCTGGAATGATATAAAACCTGGTACATGTTTTTGAAAAAAAACACATCAAGATTAAAATATATAATTAAATTATTAAAACAAATCACAGAAATACTGAATAGAATTCCTCCGATTTTTGTTTTTCCATACTGACAATAAAATTTAACCAATGAAAATATCAAGGCATGTGCAAAGAAATGACAGCCTGCCTTGATTAACAGTAAAAATACATAAATATTTTAAGTCTGGAATTTATTGATATAGCCTTGGAAGTAACTAATTCATTAGCCGGGCATGGTGGCACATGCCTGTAGTCCCAGCTACTCGGGAGGCTGAGACAGGAGAATTGCTTGAACCCTGGAGGCAGAGGTTGCCACTGCACTCCAGCCTGGGTGACAGAGCAAGATTCCTTCTCAAAAAAAAAAAAAAAAAAAAAGAAAGAAAGAAAAAAGAAGTAACTAACTCAAAATTTGTAGTGACCTCAGTGTCTCCAAGTGACTTAAGGTCTTTTCATAATAGTAGAACATTTCTTCCTAAAAGTTAGTATAAGAACCTACTTGCTACAGAAAGGAAAAACTATAGCAGACTTCTTGAACAGGGCTAAAATTCCCACAAATAGCCATTAATTTTGGTTTCTGCAATCTCTGCATCTAAAAAGAAAATGCATTTCAGTAGTAATATATTAAATACAATAGCATGGATTGTATATTAGTCTGTTCTCACACTGCTATAAAGAACTAACTGAGACTGGATAGTTTATAAAGCAAAGAGGCATATTCAGCTCACAGTTTTGCAGGCTATACAGGCTTATGCTTCTGGGGAAGCCTCAGGAAACTTACAGTCGTGGCAAAAGGGGAAGAGGAAGTAAGCACAGTCTTCACACGGCCAGAAAGAGAGAGGGAGTGAAGGGGGAAGTGCTACACACTTTCAGACAACCAGATCTCGTAAGAATTCACTCACTATATGCCGCTCAAGCCTGTAATCCCAGCACTTTGGGAGGCCGAGACGGGCGGATCACGAGGTCAGGAGATCGAGATCATCCTGGCTAACACGGTGAAACCCCGTCTCTACTAAAAAATACAAAAAAAAAAACTAGCCGGGCGAGGTGGCGGGCGCCTGTAGTCCCAGCTACTCGGGAGGCTGAGGCAGGAGAATGGCGTAAACCCAGGAGGCAAAGCTTGCAGTGAGCTGAGATCCGGCCACTGCACTCCAGCCTGGGCGACAGAGCAAGACTTCGTCTCAAAAAAAAAAAAAAAAAAAGAATTCACTCACTATCACAAGAACAGCAAGGGAGAAATATGCCCCCATGAGCCAATCACCTCCCACCAGGTCCCTCCTACAACATGGGGGATTGCAACTCAACATGAGATTTGGGTGGGACACAGAGCTAAGCCACATCAGATCTATTTTAGTAGAATTAGCTAGCTTAGTAGAATTAGCTAATTTATTAGAGTGCAAAGCCTAAAGAAATAATATATTGCATAAGAAAATGTTGATTTGGGAAAATTTAAAACAAGAGAAAAGGAAGAAAATTCTAGGTTCCAGAATAATGTCCAAATAATGCTGGATCATATAGGACAGTGCAAGACTAGTATCACGGCTGCTGGTTGATTGAATGAGCACATTAAATGCTATAGTGGGAAGAGAGAATGTCAACGGTGGATACTGAATGAGAGGTATTCTGGGAGAGGTGAAAAAGAAGCTAACACAGGAACAGAAAACCAAACACTGCATGTTCTCACTCACAAGTGGGAGTTCAGCAATGAGAACACTTGGACACAGAGAGGGAAACAACACACACCAGGGCCTGTCGGGGCATTGTGGGCAAGGGGAGGGAGAGCATTAGGACAAATACCTAATGTATGTGGGCTTAAAACCTAGATGACAGGTTGATAGGTGCAACAAACAATCATGGGACATGGATACCCATGTAACAAACCTGCACATTCTGCACATGTATCCTGAAACTTAAAGTAAAATAACATAAAATAAAATATAAAATAATAAGAGAAAAGAAGCACTATTTTCACATTCTATTTTGTACTGACAGTCAATTCCAACAGCAAACCACTAATTTGGCACCTGTTGTCTTAAAGTCATGTAAATACAATGTATTGAATCATACTATTACTACCACTAATAATAATGATAATATATAAACTTTGCACGGCACTGATATGTTCCAGGCACTGTCTAAACCATTTTTAGATACATGAACTTATTTAATATTCACTTACTTAAAATTTACAATAACTCAGTGACATAAGTATGGTTATTATTCCCATTCTACAAACTGGAGAAAGACTTCTTTTATCATTTAAAATACTTTCATGTTTGTAGATGTGAGATCATTTTAGGAGAACCTATATCTATAAATTATAATTCCCTTTTTGCTATATAATTCCATTCCAGATTTTCAGTTGTGGCTACTTTGTTCTTTTTCCATCTTTCAGTAGCATTTAATAAGTAAACTAAATCCTTGAAGAGAGAATCTCCGAAATTGGAACTAGTAAGACCATTTAGTAGAACTTACTTCATCAAGTTATCAATTGAAAAATATGAAAGCATATTTAATCTAGAATGAAATAAGTGGTCTCTTTTAAGGAAGAGACCTGAATTGTATTTCTTTGATTTTCCTTTTGTTTATTTTATTTTATTTTCACTTTCTTTGTACTGTATCTGTTTGCTTTACCTTTTATTTATTATTATTATTTACATTTTGAATTTCATTTAAAACCTTAAAACAAATAATGCTTAACTTCTCACTTTTTTTTCAAAATGTCAACTGGACTTTCTGTTAACCTTTGATACCCCTAAATTAAAAGATAATTCTGAATCTTCTGTGAAATGCTGGAATATTTGTATGCACCAACATTAAATAATTTTTTTCTGGACTTATTGATGAAAAGCAAAGCAAAAATTATGTAGGCATGATAAAGCTGTGATAGCTTTATCTTTAGCCATGATGATCTTTTGTTGGGAACAGGCCCCCAAATCTGGCCATAGACTGGCCCCAAAACTGGCCATAAACAAAATCTCTGCAGCACTGTGACATGTTCGTGATGGCCATGACGCCCATGCTGAAGGTTGTGGGTTTACCAGAATGAGGGCAAGGAACACCTGGCCCACTCAGGGCGGAAAATCACTTAAAGGCAATCCTAAACCACAAACAATAGCATGAGCGATCTGTGCCTTAAGGACATGTTCCTGCAGCAGATAACTAGCCAGGGCCCATCCTTCTGTTTCCCATTAATCTATACTTTATAGAAACAATGCTTATCACTGGCTTGCTGTCAATAAGTATGTGGGTAAATCTCTGTTCATGGCTCTCAGCTCTGAAGACTGTCAGACCCCTAATTTCCCACTCCATACTCTATATTTCTGTGTGTGTGTCTTTAATTCCTCTAGTGCCACTGGGTTAGGGTCTCCACAACTGAGCTGGTCTTGGCAATCTTTAATTAATGACTATTTCTTATATATGCACAGAAAAATAAATAATTTGTCAATAAGTTTCCTTGTTTTCAGTTTTAGTTCCCTGACAAAATTCAAACCTAAAGCACATATGTTATTACACGCACAGATTGACTTATTACTTTTATAAAAATATTCTACAGTCTAACAAAAAATCTATAGTCTATAATAACATGGGAGTAGTAGTATAGATTTTGCAAGTACATCTGCATCATATTGCCTGCTAATATCATAACAACAATAATAACAATAAACTGGCCAGTGAATAAAAGTTATCTTCCATCACAATAAAAAGCATCTGTGCTTGTGTCTTCATTGCAATATCAGTATAGATTGCATGTATTCCATCTGCAGTGATTCGGAGGAGAAAACAGAGGAAAAAGTGGAAAAAAAGTGCTTTTAATATCTATGGGCCTCCAGATGCTACAGTTCACTAGCTACACAAATTGTTTCTAAGCAGTTTGGCATATCTTATCAAGTCCTTCAGATTAAATTTAAAATGCAGTACCATATGTGAAAATACAGTGTTTTATGAACTAGACCCTAGAGTTCCAGTTCATTTCTAGATGCTTCTGCATAAAAGCCACTGAGAGTTGATGCCAGATTTTCCCCCAAATAAAATCTATATATTACATTAGAAAATATCCTGTTCAAACATAAAAATAAACTGTGATTTGTAGGCAGTAGAAATATTTTTGTACACAAACAAGTTTAGCTTTCTTAAAAGCTTCTGGGGGGAAAAAAAAAAAGTGGTCCTGACTCGCAGCAAAAATTGTTCTCATCCTGCGTTTTCTGGCAGTCATTTGGGGTACCAAAGTGGAAAAGGGTCAGTAATATCAATTTCCCCCTTTCTCAGAACTATCTTAAATCCTGATGATTAACAGTGGATTAAAATACATTGTTTTGTTTTTTAGTCTAGTAAAATATAATGGAAGAAACTTTACAGCAGGTATAAACACAACTTGTTTTTATTAAAATATTTAATTGCTTAAAAAGCAAATGGTAATTTACAATGTCTAATAACTGGACACAGTCCTACACACATTCTATTCTATACATGTTGCTTTGAATTTTTTATCTTTATAATAGTGTAATTAGGAAGCAGAACTTTAGAACTAGCAGGAATAAATATGAACCATTATAGTAATTGACATTAATGACTAAGTTTCTCCAAAGTGTAGTAAAGAAAGATAAGAATATTTTATATTGGTCACCAAATTTACATACGTAGGTTGATTTATATTGGTGGTGATTGGCTACATTGACTATCAATAGAACTCTAAATAGAATTCACACGTGCTGTCTTAATTTGAATTTTATTAGGAAAAATTAACTATAACAATCAGTTTACAAGGCAAGTTCAGTCTGTAATTGTATAAAATATGAAATTGTGAACATGCTAAATGAAACCTGGATAATTTTGCCTGCTAAGAAAGAAGAAAGCTTGTCCAAAATGAGAAGTTTTAAGTCCACTAATGAACACTGTTTAAAGTTCATCAAGAAAAAAATAAGGACAGTAAAGTAAGAGAAATATGTCTACCTTCATTCCATACTGAATTTCATGTAAGAAAAAATTTAATCTAATGAGTTCAAGATATACACCTCAAATAAAATAATTTCTATGAGCCTCTATAGCTAGCGAAAAGTGAGTGAATGGAATAAATATGCTTAGACACACTGGATATTTTATGCGATAATATAGCAATTTATATGGCACTATATGCAAAATTGTCCATCAGATCATGAAAAGTGCTCATCCCTTGGTGTTAGAAAATCATACGATTTGTAGAACTTGACGTGGACTTATGGAGAAAATCAGACATTAGAAACCTAAACATAGTTGTAAGTAGCAAAAATAAAATGAAATAAAGCCCTCACTAAATCACCGACTCACCAATATTAGGCATAAAATGAAAGCTGGATTAAAAGAAAACATTCCATTGTGATAGCGAAAAGGCATCCATAGAAGTTCAGTGCATTCTGCTTTAATCACATTGCAACACTGTACACTCAAATGGCTAGAGACTTAGGAGCAATATTAAAGGAAGATCACTTCTATAAAAACTCTAAGTAAATCCTTATTAACATAGCCTTTCTTACCAACAAGAAAGAAAAGGGCAAGCAAATTAATAATTTTTTCTGTACAACCCAATACAGCATAACTTGAGTAATCTATTCCTTTTAAAATATCTATTTTTATATGGTACTAAGTATTGCCATAGGTGTTGCTAAAATGATTAATCCTAATTGGAATGATCATGTAGTGATCTGGAAATGTTTGTTCCTTTATCTTGATTCTGTCAATTTAATTTTTTTTTTTTTTTTTTTTGCTTAAGAGAGGTGGCTATAGAATTATATTGAGTCTTCAAATCCCAGCTTCACATACTTCTTCACACATGACATGAGCTCAATAAATTTGAGCAATAATAGATCCATAGATAGATAGAGATACAAATGTTTCCATGACTCTGATTTTTCTAATATCGAGAAGCTATGACTAATTTTGTGTGTCTTTTTAAATTTTGTGGAATAGAGTCACAACTTTAGCATGACAGAAAATAGCATTCAATGTCTCCCAATAATGAAAAATGATCGCAATCTACCCATACCTTCCCAGCAGAAATACTGAAACTAATATACTCTAGGGAAGATTTCAATTCTAGTTATTCACTGTGGTCAAAATATGTTTGTTGGTAGTGAAGTTGTGTTCAGATTTCATAACAAAACTGACCTGCTATCTACTAAACCATCTAGCTCATAAATATCCAGCATTGACCTAAAAAGCATAAATACTATTTTATTTTAGCATATTTCATTGCAAAGAACTTAACAGAGCATATCATTTTATTATAGTTGTGGCATACTGTTCTTAACTTTATCATACATACAATAGTCCACCCTCAATGTCAGATAGCTGAATGATATAGGCTTTGCAATGAACTGAATCATTTTATCTTTCAGTCTGTAAAATATATTAAATTCTATACTTTAAAATTCTACATCTTTTTCAAAGATTGAACTAGGGTATTATTTTTGGAAGACATTAACAATGTGAGGGTTAAAATCCTGTACGTTTTGTATTTTTTATCCATATTTAAGAAAAAATCTTTAAGATGAACACTATAAAATTTGAACTTCAAGGTAAAAAATAAATAACTAACTTAGTAATTTATTAGCTATTTTTAGACAATTATTTTCTAGACAGCTCCTGTGGAATTACATAACTCCAAAACATTATTTTGGAACATCTTATTCCCCCACTCCCTTTTCTCTCCTTCTCCTTATTTTCACTCTTTTGCTTTTCCTCCTTCTCCTCCCTCCTCTGCTCCTCTTCTTGTTATTCTCATCTTTCTCATTCTTCTTTATCTTGTTCATTTTCCTCATAGTAATTCAGGTCTAAATAGTTTAAGTGATTTGAATAATGTCTATATCTGAATGTATATGTCACAACTTATCTTAGAATAAGGTCCAAATCTGAACGTATATCTCAGTTGCTGAAACATAGTGGGCCTTCCATAAAAGTTTGTTGAATGAATGAATGAATGAATGAATGAATGAATGAATGAATGAAGTTTTGTCATATACCATAATGTGTTTTAGAGACAGCAGAGTAGTTCTTATTCTGCTACCAAATTAGTCTAAGAAGTGAATGAAGCCATTATACAGAATCCAGATGAGTTGAAAATATGAGACTATTAGTATGTCAACATCCACAATTCACTTGTCCTCAGTTTGGGCTCTAATTGAAAGAAGCCGTGTGACAAGGAAAGCATAAAACCAAATTTCTGGAGATTATAGCTCCATATCTCATAGTTTAGGACTCTTAAGTTTAATTGATCTTAATTCTTCCTATGCATTGTATATCACTAAACCACATTGCTATCTGTTCTTCTTTCATACTGACTAGTTCTATTAATCATATTTCCAGATCAAACTTAGTAATGATAATCCACATTACATACCCTAATCGTGTGCCAACTGCCTGGGAATGCTTTCAGTTTCCTTTTTAACTGGCAATTTTTCCCCAATGCATGTATATGAACACACATAAATTAAAGTCAGGTAGAAATAGAGATGCAGCTTCCTAAATGCTTGCCTTTATGAAAATAGTAGTTTTCTGCGTATGTTTCCCGGTGTACTTTTGTGTATGTATGCACGTGTATGTGTGTTTATAAGAAGGACAAATCTGAAATGTAGAATAAGAAAAATGATTCAATATGACCTTTGGTTCAGAAATGAAAAGGGGTTAAGTTGCTGTGGAGATAAGTAGCAGGATGATGATGCCCAGAAAAGTGCTGCGAGGATGGTTTAATGACTGCAGTTTACAAAGGGCCCTCATTCACTTATCACCACTCAAGTACCATCACAACCACTAAAAGACTTAAGATTCAGCTAGTTGGAACACAGATGCTTCTGCTTAGAATACTGTAGAGGGAACTCATTTTGAACTTTACCATATACTTTAGCAGTTCCTTGATTCGTTTGCTGAAAACAATTTTTATTTTTCCTAGCTCATTGATTTATTTTGGCATTGATAGTAGACTAGCTTTCAAGTTTTCCCCACATTTTCTACTGTAAACGGTAACGTTTGCTCCCCAGTTTACTAATGTCAATATTTTTTAAAAAATTATATTAGATTAATTACATTATGTTTCAAAGGATTTGGTTGTTCAAAGTCACTCAATTGTTTCCTCGTTTTCTACCTAGTTTTTATTTAGTTCTACAGCATTGCATGTTCGTATCTCATTTAATTTGGGACATAATTCTCCAGTTTAACTGAATGTGAAAGATTCAGAACTGGACAATAAAGTATGCTCATGTGTCAGTTAACGATGGAGATATATTCTATTATTTATTTATTTGAGATGGAGTCTCACTCTATTGCCCAGGTTGGAGTGCAGCGGCACAATCTTGGCTCACTGAAACCTCCGCCACAGCCTCCTGAGTAGCTGGGATTACAGGTGCGCACTACCATGCTCGGTTAATTTTTGTATTTTAATAGAGACGGGTTTGCACCATGTTGGGCAGGCTGATCTCAAACTCCTGATCTCATGATTCACCCATCTCGGCTTCCCAAAGTGCAGGGATTACAAGCGTGAGTCACCACTCCTGGCCAACAACGGAGATACATTCTAAGAAATGCATCATTAGGCGATGTCTTAATTGTGCAAAAACCACAGAGTGTACTTACACAAACTGAAATGATGTAGCCTACTACACACCTAGACTGTGTATGTTTGCATGTGTGCTTTTGTCCATGTTTTCATGTGTACGTGTATATGGTGTAGCCTATTGCTTTTAGTCTACAAACCTATACAGCATGTTAGCATGTTTCTGTACTGAATACTGCACATAATTGTAACACAATGGTAACTATTTGTGGATCTAAACATATCTAAAAATTGAAAAGGTACAGTAAAAATACAATATTATAATCTTATGGGACAACCCATTGTATAAGTGGTCCATCATTGACCAAAACTCATTATGTGGCACATGATTGTATAGGAGAAATTCACCTAATGAAAAGTAACAATGGCTTTTTATTTATCCTAAATCTATAAGATCTGTAGTTAATTACATTGAAATATCAATATTTTGGACCTTTAAAAACGTGAAAAATACGCTAGGCAAAAACCATTCATATATTGCCAAATACGTACCCAGTAATACACAGGCCAAGTAATATATTCCCAAGTAAAAGTTAAATATATTGGCAAGTAAAAGTTAACAGGAGCTTTTGTTTAAAAAGTTTAACATTATGGTTTCTGCCATGAATTTTGAATTTTTTTTTCTATTGCAGGTAGCTTCTTTTCTCAGATTTCTAATAGGATTTCCTGTTTTGTAATACTTCCTACAATGTTATGGCTAACCTGAAGAATAATGTGTTAAATCAATGTAATGCCCAAACAACTTTACATAAGTATTACAAAGATAATAACTTATTGTTGACAATGATACAAAACTATTCTGAAGTTATGCAACAAACAATTCCCAGAAATCACCTTTATTACAAAATACGAAACAGATCTGAGACAGTTCCTTTAATGCTAGAGATTTACAAAATTGCATTCAGTGCTGACTATGGAAAATACTAAGGAAGTATTTGTGATTTACTCCACTACACATTTATTTTCAGGAAAATAAAGAGGGTAACCTGTCTTGTTAGTAAAGAGATGCATCGTTTGAAACATTATGCACTTCAAGAAGAAAACCCAACTCTTAAATCAATGTTTAAAGTATATTTGGATGACAATAGGTTTTATTCATGAATAGTAAAACAAACTGTTAAAGTGTGTCTGATAAATATACTAGGCTAAAAGGAATCAAATATAATGGGGAGGAGAATGCTATTTGAACAGAATAAAAATGCAATGGCTTATATGACTGAAAAAGCTAAAAAGAGGCCAGGCACAATGGCTCACGCCTGTAATCCCAGCACTTTGGGAGGTTAAGGCGGGCAGATCACCTGAGGTCAGGAGTTCGAGACCAGCCTGACCAACATGGAAAAACCCTGTCTCTACTAAAAACACAAAAATTAGCCAGGAGTGGTGGCAGAAGCCTGTAATCCCAGCTACTCTGGAGGCTGAGGTAGGAGACTTGCTTGAAGCCAGGAGGCAGGGGTTGCAGCGACCTGAGATCGTACCATTGCACTCTAGCCTGAACAACAAGAGTGAAATTCTATCTCAAAAAAAAAAAAAAAAAAAAAAAACTATAGTGAGACCACCAGAACATAAATGCTCCAAAACACAAGGATAAACAAGACATTAATATATCTTAAACAAAGGTTAGTGAATTTATGGAAGCCCTTACCCCTAAATGAGTAAGCCAGATGGAGAATCTAAGTGTATGTAAGTGGAATTTAGTTTTACTCAAGAAGGATATTATATAATAGGTTATTATAGGAAATTAAGCTAATTGTATCAAATGGAATTTTTAGTTAAACAACCTCTTTTTCTTTCTAGACAATGCGGTCCTTGATGTCAAAGTGCCACTTCAATTCCTATAGATATCTTCATCACCAAGCACTGGGTTTGACACATAGAAACCATTCCACATATGTTTGTTAAATAAATGACAACACATATTCATTAAATATTTACTAGGCTTCAAGTGGTTTGTTAGACAAAAGCTACAGGAGCCTATAAGACTTGTTGAATTATTAATTCTCTATATCCCAACATTAGACTGCAGAATTTACCACTTTAATGTCTCTAATTTAAAGCATAAAAATTAATTCTGGAAATTTCTTTTAAGCAATAAAAAAAATTTCAAATAAATGAGGAAGATTAGTTTGACAGTGATCCTCAAGGAATGAGCTAGGCAATCGACTAGTATATTTAAAATCCTTTGGTGAAATGCCACCTGATAATTAATTGCCAGAGACTTCCCTGTGAGATCCCTGTGAGTTAAGTAGGAGACTTGTCCAGCTTAAATATTAAATGTATAATGAGGAACAAATACATGAGAAGTAAATGAACACAAGAAAATATGCCAAAAATAATATATCTAACTTAGTGGTTACAAAATATGAGATTTATAAATCAGAGTTCTTTTTCATAAATGGCTCAAAATCTGACACAGCAACCCCAGCTAACTTTATTGGAGAAACACATCTTCAGAAGAAAATTTCTTAACTTTCCAATATAAATGCCCTTGATAAAAAAGGCAGACATCTAAGTCACTACTACTGATGACTCCATTTATATTTTATGTCAAGATACTTTTCCATCCACTTTAACATCCAGATACTTTGTCATAAAACCAGAAAAGATATTTGAATCAATACCATCATGTATTGTCAAATTTCATCCACCTCCGTGAGTCTGATCTACTGATACCATTTCTCTGGATATTAATAAATAGTTGTTCCAGTCTTTAAATCATAATGCTTAAGGGACATATATGAAATAAATTGTCTTTAGGATAATAAACAGTTCTTCATGCTTGAAAGACTGAAACTAGGCCTCATAATTCCTAAGCCTCATAAAATTTAAAAAGCTTGGCCATCATGAAACTTAAACCCCAGATGGCCACGGATAGCCCCCCGATGTTCCCAGAACCCAAACAGAAAGACAATTCCGGGAAATAGCCTCATGGGGTCCCACCCTGATAACCTCATGGGGTCCCACCCTGACTCAATGTCCCCGATGTTCCCGGAATCAGCAATTCCAGGAAAGAACCTCCTAAGTTCCCGCCCCAACCAATCAGAACAAGATACCTTGCTCAGGCCATAGACAGACCTAATTACCACGCGCCTAAAGCTTTGTTTGAATTTCGCGCCCTAAGCTGTGTTTGAACTTGTGTTTGCCTATATAAACAACCTGTAACAAGCACTCGGGGTCCCAGGGCCAACTTAGAGCTTGGGACCCTAGCGCGCTAGTAATAAATAACTCTCTGCTGTGAATCTCGTGTCGGTGATCCTTCGCGGCGACCCCTGCCCAGGGGGGAATCACAGTTCGGTTCCAACAAGACTCAATTAAAATTCTAGTATTTTAATTGCAATAAAGCTTACACAATTATGGATATAAAAACATTATGGAAAGCCAGCATCTTTGCAAAAGAGCATGGTGATGAGGTTCAGGATATTCCACGCCAAAATATGATTGTAAGAGACAAGAATATTGAAGAAGGAAAATAGGGTCTGGAATCAGGGAACATGAGGCTGATTCACACTTCATCTATGACAGGAAATATTCTCTCCATAGGGTGTAGGTCAAGTAAATGACTTAATAACTTACTTCATCCTCTCAATTTACATTAGGGCATGCCCCAAGGAACCAATGGAGTTATCCTGGAGGGTACTTAAACTCCCCCAAAATTCTGTAACAGGACGTTTGAGCCCCTATGCTCAGGCCCACTCCCACACTATGGAGTGTATTTTCATTTTCACTAAACCCCTTCGTCTCTTTCTTGCTTTGTTTGTGCTTTTTTTTCAATTCTTTGTTCAAGACGCCAAGAACCTGAACATCCTGCACTGTTAACAATACGTTACCTCAAAATATGGCTCATTGACACAAAGATTTCTTTAGAGCTGTCATTTTGAGAAACTGCAGACAGGAGAATTTCTAAGAAGTTACCCTTTTGTAAAAGACATTTACAGTTATAAAGGAAATCTCCATTTGTAAGGGTGTTCCCTCCCTGCACCAGGAAGAAAAAGATAACTGAATTCCTAGAGACTCTTAATCAATGAAGAAGGCATTGACTTAAATCTGCACAACAAACATTACCTTTGTTTCATGGTGTTTTTTCCGACTATCTCATCTTAACTGGACCTTTCCCCACACCCTTCTTTCTTTGCTTCAGAGAATCGTGGTAGTAAAGCCTGAAGTTTAAGACAACTCTTTGAGATCTGCTCTAGGGATTTACTCATGTCTCTGGATTATCTTCTGGGAATAGAAAATAAAAACATGTGACCCCAATTCACTATGCCAAAAGGAAAAAATTAAGCTCAAAGCTGAGTCATGCAAGAAACTGCCTTTCCTTTCGTTCCTCAGCAGATAGCTACAAATAAAAGGTTAAATAGCTCCACAGGTAGCTACTCTATGTTCACCTTATCTTAGGTAAAGTGCTAATTTACTGAGTTTGAGAATAATATATAATTGACTTTTCCCCTATTTGTTCCTTTTGCTTACAACATGTGGATTCCATGTGACCGTACCCTCCCTCTTTCCCCTCCAGCCAGTTCTTCGCCTTTAAATATCAAATCCTTCAGAATCATCTTTGGAGAAAAGCACAGACCTCCCTCCTAGGCATGTCCTTCACATTGGCAAAATAAACTTCTAAATTGATTGAGACGTGTTTCAGATACTTTCTGGTTTACAAATTGGTGACCAATGAAGGGAACTCTGAGTGGAGGGCTGATACGTTAAGAAAGTCCTGTGGCTTGGTCGGGCGCGGTGGCTCACGCCTGTAATCCCAGCGCTTTGGGAGGCTGAGGAGGGCGGATCACTTGAGGTCAGGGGTTCGAGGCCAGCCTGGCCAACAGGGTAAAATCCTGTCTCTACTAAAAATACAAAAAATTATCCGGGCTTGGTGGTGGGCACCTGTAATCCCAGCTACTCGGAACAGGAGGCTGAGGCAAGAAAATCACTCAAATCTGGGAGGCAGAGATTGCAGTGAGCCAAGATGGCACCATTGAACTCCAGCCAGGGAACAGAGCAAATGCCAAAAAAAAAAAAAAAAAAGAGTTAGGAATTGAAAGATACAGAGGAAATATGTACTTAATGAACATGAAGTTATAATCTAGATGTGAATATTATATTTACATATACAAATGAGTAAAAGAGATCACAGAAGGTTTTATGGAAGAAAAATTTCCAGAAAAATCGAGAGAAAAGCAGTGGTTAAAATATCAAATGTAACAGAAAGTTTGGGATGTAGGAAGCAGAAAATCTTGCCCAAATTATAAAAGGATTCCACTTTAATCAGGAGGGGAATATAATTAATTATAGCAAGGAATATGTGGTGAGAAAATGTAGTTAGTAGGGGGGAGATGAGCCCCTCAATTTAGTAGTGAATTGCATCAATATCTAGCAAGGGTAGCTGACTTAAGAGGAAGTCTTTTTATTTTATATATTTGTTTATTAACAAATGACTTTTACATATTTTTAAATATAAAGGGCAGTGGCATTTAGGAAGAGACTAAAGAGCTAGATATTTCAAGATTTCAGAGGGAATAAATGAGAGGCTAGAAAGGAACTCAGAAATATATTGAGGTTACAAAAATTGTTTCTATCTTAGGATAGTAGGATTTAAAGTAATCTGCTGGTAATTCAGCCTTGGAAATTGTGAAAGAAATTCGAAAATAGTTGAAAAGGTTGGGAAAGTCATTCAAAGCATGGGATAGAAAGGTAATGAGAGGAAAATAAAAATATTTCAGAACAATAGCTAGATCCCAACTGAAACTTAGTGCTATTAACGTGTAGTAAGCTAAACCTTCAGTATAATTTTTTTTGTTTTTTTTATTTTTTTACCTAAATGTGCTCAGTGGCTATGGATAATACATTCTGCAAGGGTAATCTACAGTTGGAAACTGGAACTCCAAACAGAGAAACCAAGGATAACAATGATGAGATGGAGAGATAAATATAACCAGGAAGAAATTTTATCAAGTGGGTAAAATGGAGAAGGACTGAGTAATTGGAGAACCTACTGAATGGAAAGCTCTAGCTAACCAGACAGGATGATATAAAGCAGTTAATAAACTTGTGATCTTAAAAAGGGAGGACTATGTTCAAAATTATGGAGACCTTGAAATCACATGAATATAAGATCCAGGGAATGCACATATGTACATGTAAGAATCACAGAATTGAGAAATGTAAAATACAAAGATGTAAAACAAACCTCATATTCACCTGTGGTGATGGCTACATTAACAGTTGTAACACTGAATGCCAGGTTGTATTTTTAGTAGAGACGAGGTTGGCCAGACTGGTCTTATCGGCCCCTGCGCCTGGCCAGTAAGTATAAGTCTTGAACAAGCATGAAACTAGCATAGATGGGGAATCCCAAAAGATCAAAGTGTCCTTTACATTATCTGACATTTTTTGCCACTGACCAAATTTTCAGTCATTACCATTGAGTTAAATAAATAATCTATTCCAAAGCAAGAAGCTGTTAAGACCCTACAAAAGGCCTCACAGTGTACCTGAAGTATAATGTCCCTAGAAGCGCATAGCCATGGAACATATGTAGGATAAAGGGAAATTAGTTTCCTTAGGTGATAATGCTAAATTAGAGCTCTTAGTGTGATTTATTTTTTCATAATACTAATGAAACCCAGGCTGGTCAACATGGTAAAACCCCATCTATACTAAAAAATACAAAAAATAATTGGGCATGATGGCACATATCTGTAATCCCAGCTACTCGGGAGGCTGAGACAGGAGAATTGCTTGAACCAGGGAGGCAGAGGTTGCAGTGAGCTGAAATCACACCACTCTACTCCAGTTTGGTGACAGAGTGAGACTCTGTCTTAAAAAAAAAAAAAAAAAAAAAAAAAACTAATAACACTAAACTGAATGTTTAGTATGGAAAACTGGCAAAAGAAACAAAAGAAATAGTATTTATAATCGTGCAGATTTAGCCTCATGCATTTGCTAGATCATAATACTCCAAATAGTAAAGTGGGAAAATAATCTTTCTCTAAAATAAGATATGAGATTGTATCTCTTCAGAAACATGCCATTAGAATTTGTTTTATTTAGATAACTGAAAAAATCTCAATGTTACTGCTATGGTTTGTATATGTCCCCCAAATTTTATGTGTTAGAAATGTAATCTCCAAATTCACACATGATGGAAGGTGGGGCCTTTGTGGGGGCATTAGAATTAGATAAAGTCATTAGGGTAGGGCCCCCATGCTGGGATTAGTAGTTTTATAAGTACCAGAGACACCTAAACTGATACACACGCTTGCCTTCACACCATGTGATGCCTTCCACCATGTTATGATGCAACAAGAAGGTCCTCAGCAGATGCTGGTACCTAGATATTGGACTTCCCAGCCTCCAGAACTGTAAGAAATACATTTCTTGTTTTATAAATTACACAGTCTGTAGTATTCTGTGATAGCAACAGAAAATGAGCTAAGATAGTGCCATTCTGCATTCAAAATTCTAAATTATGCTTTTAGGAGAATTTCGGAAGCAGGAACCTCCAAACATGTCTGTACTATTGCACAAAACAGCAGATGAAGAAATACCTTGGAGACACCAGCAAAATGGGTATTTTAATATATGTTGGATCAAACATTTTCATTGGCCCCCTCATCTTTATGTAGCCTTGGAGCAAATAACTACACAAATGCCAGTAATCTGGCCAATGACAGAGAATGGACAGATTTGCTTTTACTTGCTTTGTTACTATAGCTACTCTTTCTGTTATCCGTTATGTGAGCCTAAAAGAATCCGCTTTTTAATTTACCTCAGGCAGATATAAAGAAATCAGAAATATACTCCTCGGAGAATCTCAGTCAGTTCTGTTTCTGCCATATTCAGTTTAGCACTTTGGTGAACATTCTCTTTAACAAGACTGGCCATTTGTGAAAACCCTAAGGGCAATTTAGTCTCAGGCTAAGCCAAACTGGGAAGGGATCTTGAAAAAAATGTCTACATGAATGTTCAGGTTAATGTTAAATAAGGGAAAGCTGGTAGGTTGAATAAAAAGACCAGTTTGTATTCATGCAAGGAAATTTTTAAAACTATTAACAAGGTTCAAAAAATTATAATTCTTTTTTTACTTGAAAATAAGTAGGCCAGGCTCGGTGCCTCATGCCTGTAATCGCAGCACTTTGGGAGGCTGAGGTGGGCAGATCACTTGAGGTCAGGAGTTCGAGACCAGCTTGGCCAACATGGTGAAACCTCGTCCCTATTAAAAATACAAAAACTAGCCAGGCCTGGTGGCAGGCGCCTGTAATCCCAGTTACTCGGGAGGCTGAGACAGGAGAATTGCTTGAACCTGGGAGGTAGAGGTTGCAGTGAGCCGAGATCGTGCCATTGCACTCCAGCCTGGGGTCAAGAGCAAGACTTCGTCTCAAAAAAAAAAAGAAAAGAAAAGAAGTACTGCTTACACTATTCAATCACAGGTGGCCATGTGTTGAAATCTGTTCTTCCTCCTAATTAGTAATTAGCCACATGGATACCAACTGGTTAAAGAATGAATGAACTATGACATGTGGCATTTGCTTTTTTTCTGCTGTGATTACCACTAGCTTATCTACGAAATATAACATAATCTTTTAAGAGGGGGTAGAAAAAGTGTCTATCTTTGTAACTTAAACCTCTGATTTCAAATCCAAATATAGGTCCTATTTGGTGAGTACTTTGAAGTCATTTACACTTAAATCTAGAGAAATCATTGAGAAATTATCTTCTTCTTTGATGTTTTAGACACTAAAAGATAAAGAATTCATCTAGATACTTCATTCTTAGCTAAGATAATGTGTTGCCTTAGTTTTTTACAAATGCAAGAACCTTATACTTTCCCATACTCTGAATTAAACTGAACATAAAAGCCATATTTTATAATTCATAAAAAGACTAAAAAGGTGAAGTTCAGGAGTTCAAGAAATTAATTTAACTTTTTATAGAAACATTTGCAATAAATCCCAAGTTAATGAATATTCTGACACTTAATATATTTAAAGTTTATAGCTTCGTGAATTTAATATCCAAAATACCCTTCAAAAGGTATACATAAATGCAATGAACCAAAAATAAAGGACACCAGAGTACAGACCTAATCTCCATAGTATACGTTAACCGTATTATATTAGGCAATGTATGGGATATATATAGACTAGTAAAAATGAGTTAATGATGGGTCTGTAGCATTATTGTAGTTGACGGAAATAACTTTTTAAAAATTACTATTCCAGAAACATCTTTAGCGTCTTTATAATGTTAAATATATTAAATGTTACTACTAAAACACAATAAAAACACTATTTTAAAATAAAGGGATTATTTATTTTACGATTCCAAGTTGTTATCTTTTTAAAGAGAGAATTTCTGGAGACAGATTGCCTGAATTCAAACCCTGGTTTTTCTACTTGTGAGCTCTGTAACCTTAGGCAAGCCACTTAAGCTCAATGTATCACCATTCCTCATTTGTAAAATAGCCTAAAGGATTATTGTGAAGATTAACTGTATATATATATATGTGTGTGTGTGTGTATACACATTCCTATATATATGTATGCATACCTACATACATACACACACATATGTATATGTATACACACATGCACAAACATAGAGTCCTTGGAACAGAGTAAGCAGATTCGTATGTTTTTTTTTTTTATTATGCTTACTTTATTATAAAAAAGCTACTGAAAAAAATAATAAACTTTCACAGTTGCCCATTTTTAACCCTCTGCTTTGTTTTTACCCAAATTTTGTCAGGTTTTTCGCTTTCCCACAGGCCCCTGAGCTTGGCTTGACACCAAACCTGAGCAACCACTAAAAAAAGTGGAATATGTCCCAACCATTACCTTCTCAGGAAATCAGATAACAACAGACACTTTTGAGCCCACTCTCTTGTTGGTCCAGCTTCCTCTTTAAAGATTCTGCTTATTGGCCGGGTGCGGTGGTTCGCACACGTAATCCCAGCACTTTGGGAGGTGGGGTGGGAGGAATAGTTGAGCCCGGGAGTTCAAAGCTGCAGTGAGCTGTGATCCATCGTGCCATTGCACTCCAGCCTGAGCAACAGAGCGATACCCCATGCTCTACCTCCAAAAAAGATTCTGCTTATCTCTGCTTGCTTGCCCTTCTTGACCTTATAAAGAAAAGCCTTTTCTGTTGAATTTTGAGATCCTTGCAGATTTTTAAAGTCATAACCTTCTCCCTATTGCAGTGTTCTTTCTTCTGAACAAAGTCTCTCTCTATGTCTGTCTAGATTTGTTTTATTTGACCAAAAAAAAAAAAAAAAAAAAAAAAAAATTGTCTTCACTAAGAACCTCTTTTTCCATTGGTCCTTCTATTGATTATTTACATATTGAAGTGTTTTATGTTGAAATGTCATGACTTAGGAGTTTCCTGACCTGGAACATGGGTTCATCCCAGACTTCCATATGCAGGATCCTAACTTTTAAAACAAAGACATGTCCTTATTTACATTCACTAAGCTAGAAAAATATTTCCAATATGAATCTTCTTCAAAATTTCAATGTTGAACTAACTGAGCCACAAGTTCATTTCCCAATTCACCAGAATGGTTAAGAATGTTAGAACACAAAATCCCAAAATCTGTAGACCTCCTCTCTCTTTCATTCTTTCTCGCTTTCTCTAAATATACACATAATATAATATATATACACATATTTTACACACACACACACACATACACATATAATCACACCGTACATAGTAGCAGCCAGTGACATTTTACTACCCTTGCTTCCCTCCTTTTAATTGGAGATCTTGTCTACGAACTTTTGTCTTCTGGGAGGAGCTGACTTTCAAAAATTCATCACTCCAAGGCCACACTGATACTCAGTGTGATTCAGATAGGCATTTGAAAGCACTTCGAAAGATATATTGATTTAAAACTCTCTGATGCTGTTAGTTTAGTTTATCTCTCAAACATTAATGAAAATCCCTTTTGGCATTGTATTCAAACTCCATTTTCCATTAATTCTCACACTTGATAAAGACATCTAAGGTGAACAGATTACTTTCCGGCATAGCTTAGAACATTCTCTGGCAAGTGCTTTTTCAAACATAAAGTTTAGTCTCTTAAGCTAGAATAAGATAATTTATCTTTAAAATTATATATATTTAACCTAGCAACAGCAAAGGTAAGATTCTGGTGCCTAATATGGATAGCATTTAAGGCTTACTGAATTTAATATCCAAAATGTCTTTCATCAGAAATTAAGATAAATTCATTTATTTAAACCTCAAAACATAGTAAGAAACTAAGGCATAAATGCTAGGAAAGAAATGTTAATAAACAACTGGAAAACTTTATTTTTAGTGGTAGTGCAGTTTAACTAGTGAAGTTATTTAACAACATGTATGAGATAGTTTATTTGTTTAACAATAGAAACATAAATTTTTCTAGAAGACTGAACTGTTCATATACATTAGGTTGGTGTAAATGGAACTGTGGTTTTTACAGTAACTTTTAATGGCAAAAACCACAATTACTTTTGCACCAGCCTATACTTGAGCAGAACTTAAAATTTTCACATTAAAGGATGACATTCCAAAGTCCAGTTTCTCTGAGATCATCATTTTGCTGATTAACCATGTTTAGTTATATAATTCTTCACTGTGACCCTATCAAATATCATGATTTGTATTCACTAACTTTCTGCTGTCACTGCTAAAATGTGAATTAACACTAAAATGGTTCCTTTTTTATTGCTAGCATTTATCACAAAATAACTGTATTATCAGAACATTCACAAAGTGATGCTGTCAACAGTATGTTGTTTTGGCATCGTGGGAAAAGAAAGTATTGGGGGAAAATAAAATAAAATGAGACTCAAAATTGTTTCCAGAACTGTGTGATATAAAATGTGAAAACAGCTCAGCTTGACTCTTTTAAAGTAGAACCATGACATATGTTATCCTAAGTACTTACAGTTTTAACTCCATGGACTAACTACTGTAGCTTCACACAGTATAAACACAATATTTCAAAATCAATTTTCTTTGAAATTTGCAGTCTTACCTTTCCTGCCCCTTTCCCTTCGGATTTCCGCTGATTTAGGATAAAATGGAGGCAAGGGAAGCAAAGGAAAATAAAACAAAACAAAAACAAAAATTAGCTCAAATTTGGTTACTGCAAATACATTTTTTTTTTTTTTAAAGCATGTCAACATTCCCAGTGCAATAGTACACAGTTTTGTTTTTCTGCTGAAACTACTTTCGTCTCCTACATTCTTCCGTGGTTTGAGTAAAGGGATGTAACAGCATTGTAAATTTTGTGCAAAAACATGAAGAGCCACATACAAATTTCAATTGGCATAAAAAATATAAGCTTAGCTGACTTATGCATTAACCAAGAAAAGGCACCCTTCCATCTGTTATGATGTCACTTACTTTCTATCCATTTTTAATGAATGTGTCTTTATTTCAAACATAAACACATTTTTAAATTGAAACAAGAAAAGCTAGGCTCATTGAAAATTCATGATTTGGGGGTAAACATAAGAAATGTTTATACAGCATTGGGATACTATTGCTGAATTTTAAATCAATAGTTTCTGTTGTTCATAGGGGCATTTTAAATCAACTCTGTTCAACTAAATCTTTTTTAATACCATCATGGAAGTCATTCTTTTCATTTTATTTAAGACTTTTTTTCTCCCTCAACCACTTTCAGGAGACAGGTTAAGTTACTTTTTAAGATACCAGAATCATATAGACCATTTGTCCTTTTGGATTCGTTCTCCTTTGTAGAGAATTAAATTACTGAATTAAAAGTGAATCAAATGTCAACATGTCTAGCTAATGATACTCCCAAAAGTCTGTTCTCCGCAATCTTTATCTTAATTCCCCGTTCTTTTTACAGTTATGCAAAAGTTCCTTATAGAGTCTTCTTGAATACAAAGAATCACAGAAAATTGTCAAGAGGGTAGGCTTGAATCTGAAATAAGGGTAAACACTAAGAGAAATGGAGTCAACATAGTAAGAGGATGCATGCTTTCTCTCTATATTTATTTTTTCTTAATCCAGCGGCTTATTCCCAGACCAAGAAAGTATATTTTTTTCTGTCATTTTAATGTAACTTGAGTTTACAAAATTGAAATTGAGGTAAGCATTCAGATATAGGCACAAATCTATTATTCAGGAAAATAAAGTATGCTTCTTGTCCTTCCACTTCGAGTGTTTATTTTTAGCCCAAGATATTCTTATTATCTCTCTGCATCGATTAAATTCAACCATCAATGGCTGAATGATAGAATTTAATTTTCTGTGAAGTCATAGCCTGAGGATAATGCCTTGAGTAATCTCTTCCAAGAAAGTGTCCTTGGATTTTTCTGTCTTTAAACAATCACTACTTATATCTCTCTTTATTATGAATGATATACTTAAACAATAGATCAAAGTATTTAACTTTTCAAAAGAAATAATCTCAAGGACTATAACATCACCAAAACTTTAACCATATCTAAGAATATAACATTAAAAAAAAATATTCTGTTTTATAGAAACACAAAGGATCTTTTTGTTAGTTTCATTATAAATTACTTTCACAATCACAATAGATTAATGTTCAATGTTTCACCATTTATCACAAAGCAATCCAAAAGCATTAAAATTTTTAGTGAGCAAAGTGAAAATCTAAAAATGTGAAACACATCTATCTTGGTAAATTATTTCATGAATTATTAAAAAGTCAATGACTTAACCAACATTTAAGCTAATGAAGAAGTTGGGGTGAGCATTTCCTTTCCTTCTCATTTTACTGAAAAAGAACAACTCCAGAATGTGTTTATTTCCCTAAATTGTATATTTTCATTAAGAGAATTGCTTATGCTGTGCTACTTTTGCCCTTGTTTGAGAATTTCTATTGAGAAAAGCCTAAAATAGATAATGTGGGAAATATTAACACAATAGTCTTTGCATTTATCCACACCACATAGACACAACAAAATCTGTCAAATGAGTAGCTTCTAGTGCATGTCTACTAAACAAGCATTAGAATGAAAAGAAAGTACAGAAATATATTGGCAAGCAGGCAAGTAGCTTGGTAAATTGATACCCAATTTGATTATAGAAACACTAAAAAAAAAAAAAAAAAAAAAAAAAAAAAATCAATGCTGCAAGGAGAAAAAAACATGATGAAAAGCAACTGCTGTTTTCATAGAGATATGGATTTTTATACTCTCATTTATAAACTGGCCCTGAACAGGCAACATTAAATTAACAAAATAATTGTCCAAATTAAATTATATATAGTGAGGAGTGGCATAAAAGTTAATGCATCTGAATGTCTACTGGCTCAGTTTTTGCACAATATACATTAGTCATGGAGTGTCATATGTTCTTATTAACCTCCTGGTGTGAATAAATTCTAACACTTACTACCAATAGGTGAATATTTCCCTTACTGCATCTAAATTTCTAGATTGACAGAGCTATTGCATGCAACTAATGTAAAAGAGGGACAGAATGTAGTGTCCAAAATAAGTTATGAGAGAGTGGAGGCAGAGCAAGATGGTAAAATAGAAAATTTCACTGATAGTTGCCCCAACAAGGAAAACAATTTAACAACTGTCTACTCAGAAAAAACACCTTCATGAGAACCAAAAATCAGGTGAGCCCTCATAATACCTAATTTTAACTATGTATCCCTGAAAGAGGCATTGGAGCAATAGAAAAAAAAAAAAAAACAGACCTGAATCGCTGACTCCACCATTCCCCAACCCCAGGCAGAGGAGGCATGATGCAGAGAGCATCTCTGGGTGCTGGAGGAGGGAGCACACGGCAATTGTGAGGCACCAAACTCAGTGCTGTTTTGTTTAAACAGAAAGGAAAACCAGAAAAAACTCAGCTGACACCCTCCCAGGGAGGGAGCATTTAAATCAGCCCTAGCCAGAGAGGAATCACCAATCCTAGTGGTACAAACTTGAGTTCCTGCAATCATCGCCACCTATAGCTACAGCACTCTGTGTCTTCAAGTAAACTTGAAAGGCAGTCTAAGCCATAAGGACTGCAACTCTTTGGTGAGTCCTAATGCTGAATTAGGCCCAGAGACAGTGGGTTGAGGGAAACACAACCTACTGAGACACAAGCTGGGGAGGATAAAGGAGAGCTGGCATCACTGATCCCCTAACCCCAGGCCACACAGCCCATGTCTCCACAAGAGACCACTTCCACTTGAGAAGAGGAGATGGAAGAATGGGGAGGACTTTGTCTTGCATCTTGGAAACTAGTTCAGACAGAGGAAGACAAGCAACTGTCACAGCTGTGGGGCACCCATTCCAGGGCCTAACTCCTCAGCAATATTTCTAGACACACCTTGGGAAATAAAGAGTATCTGCTGCCTTGAAGGAGAGGACCCAATCCAGGCAGCATTTATCACCTGCTAACTGAAGAGCCCTTGGGCCCTGAATAACCAGCAGTGATACCCAAGTACTATATCAAGGGCCTTGGGTGAGATACTGACACTTGCTGACTTCTAGTGAGACTCAGAGCATTACCAGCTGTGACAGATAAAGGGTGATATGGTTTGGATCTGTGTCCTCACCAAAATCTCATGACGAATTGTAATCCCCATTGTTAGAGGTGGGCCCTGATGGGAAGTAATTGGATCATGGAAATGGTGTTCCTGCAAATGGTTTAGCACCATCCCCTCACTGCAGTTCTCATGATAGTGAGTGAGATATCATGAGATCTGGTTGTTTTAAAAGTGTGTAGCAACTTCTCCTCTCTCTCGGTTCTTCTCCAAACATGTGAAGTGCTGCTACACCTTTGCCTTCCACCATGATTATAAGTTTCCTGAGGCTTCCTGAGAAGCAGTAGCCACTAAGCTTTCTATACGGCCTTCATAACTGTGAGTCAATTAAGACTTTTTTCTTTATAAATTATCCAGTCTCCAATATTTATTTATAGCAATGCAAGAATGGACTCATGCAAAAAATTGGTACTAGGAGTGGGGCATTTTTACAAAGATATCTGAAAATGTTGAAGCAGCTTTGGAATTTGGTAACAGGCAGAGGTTGGAAGAGTGTGGAGGGCTCAGAAAAAGAAAGGAAGATGAGGGAAAATTTGGAAATTCCTAGAGACTTGTAAAATTGTTGTGACCAAATTACTGATGGTGATATGGACACAGATAGCCAAACTGATGAGGTCTCAGAGATGAGGAGCTTATTGGGATCTGGAGCAAAGGTTACCTTTATTATGCACTAGCAAAGAACCTGGCAGCATTGTGACTGTGCCCTAACGATCTGTGGAACTTTGAATTTGAGAGTGATGATTTGGGGTATTTGGGGGAAGAGATTTCTAAGCAGCAAAGCATTCAAGATGTTGCCTTGCTGCTTCTAACAGCCTATGCTCTTACATGTGAGCAAAGAAATGACATAAAACTGAAACATATTTTAAAAGGAAGCAGAGCATAACATTTTGAAAAATGTGCAGCCTGACCATGTGGGGGGGGGGGGGGGGGGAAAAAGCTCAATTTTCAGGGGAGGAATTTAAGCTGGTGGTAGAAATTTGCATAACTGAAAGGAAGCCAAGTGTTGATAGCCAAGACAATGAGGAAATCATCTCAACGGCATTTCAGACACCTTCATGGTAGCTCCTCCCATTACAGGCCCAGAGACCTAGGAGAACAGAATGGTTTAGTGGGCTGTGATGAGGACCCTGCTTCACTGCACAGCCTCAGGAGACTGCTCCCTGAATCCCAGTGTCTCCTGTTCCAGACATAGCTAAATTGGGCTCAGGATGCTGCTTCAGAGTCCAAGACATAAGCCTTCATGGTTTCCACATGGAGGTAAGCCTGCAGGTACACTGAGTGCAGAAGTTAAGACTTGAGAGCCTCTGCCTAGATTTTTAGAGGGCGTATGGAAAAGCCTGGATTTCCAGGCAGAAGCCTACTCCAGGGGTGGGGCCCTCATGGAGAGCCTCTACCAGGGCAGTACAAAGGGGAAATGTGGGGTTGGAGCCACAATACACAGTCCCATCTGGGTCACTGCTTAGTGGAACTGTAAGAAGAAAGCCATGATCCTCTGCACTCCACAATGGTAGATCCACCAACAGCTTGCACCCTGTGCCTGGAAAAGCCACAAACACTCAACACCAGTCCATGAGAGCAGCTTCAGGGGCTGAACCTTGCAAAGCCACAGGGGCAGATCTGCCCAAGGCTTTGGGAGCCCACCCTTTGCACCAGTATTTCCTGGATGTGAGACATGGAGCCAAAGGAGATTATTTTGGAGCTTTAAAATTTAATAACTGTTCTGCTGTATTTTGGACTTGCATGGGGTCTGTAGCCCCTTTCTTTTGGCCAATTTCTCCATTTTTGAAAGAGAGTATTTACCCAGTGTCTGTAAGACCATTGGATCTTGGAAGTAACTAACTTGTCTTTTATTTTACA
Source organism: Macaca fascicularis (assembly GCF_037993035.2). Taxonomy (NCBI): domain Eukaryota; kingdom Metazoa; phylum Chordata; class Mammalia; order Primates; family Cercopithecidae; genus Macaca; species Macaca fascicularis. The sequence goes on along the minus strand of NC_088395.1, from coordinate 98,824,610 downwards.
GGGTCATAGACAGAAGGGACTAGCCTAGTCTCAGATGAGACTTTGGACTTCGGATTTTTGAGTTAATGCTGGAATGAATTAAGACATGGAGGCCGGGCGCGGTGGCTCAAGCCTGTAATCCCAGCACTTTGGGAGGCCGAGACGGGCGGATCAGGAGGTCAGGAGATCGAGACCATCCTGGCTAACACGGTGAAACCCCGTCTCTACTAAAAAATACAAAAAACTAGCCGGGCGAGGTGGCGGGCGCCTGTAGTCCCAGCTACTCGGGAGGCTGAGGCAGGAGAATGGCGTAAACCCGGGAGGCGGAGCTTGCAGTGAGCTGAGATCCGGCCACAGCACTCCAGCCTGGGCGACAGAGCGAGACTCTGTCTCAAAAAAAAAAAAAAAAAAAAGACATGGGGGACTGTTGGGAGGCATGATTTTATTTTGAAATGGGAGAGGCCAGGGGCAGAATGATATGGTTTTGATCAGTGCCCTCACTCAAATCTCATGTCTAAATGTAATCCCCATTGTTGAATGTGGGGGCTGATGGGACATGACTAGATCATGGGGGTGGAGTTCTCATGAATGGTTTGGCACCTTTGGTGCTACTCTCATGATAGTGAGTTATCAGGAGATATGGTTATTATAAAAGTCTGTAGCAGTTCCTTCCTCCCTTGTTCCTTCTCTGGCCATGTGAAGGGCTACTCCTCCTTTGCCTTCCACCATGATTGTAGGTTTCCTAAGGCCTCCCTAGAAGCAGAAACTGCTATGCTTCCTGTACAATTGGCAGAACCACGAGCCAATTAAACCTCTTTCCTTATAAATTATCCATTCTCAGAAATTTCTATGTAGCATTGAAAGAATGGACTAATACACAGGCTGAAATTCCTTCTGCTTGAAAAAAGCAGAGGGAAAAAAAGGAATAAAAAGAATGAGATCATGTCCTTTTCAGGGACATGGATGGAGCTGGAAGCCATTATCTTCAGCAAAGTAATGCAGAAGCAGAAAACCAAATACCACATGTTCTCACTTACAAGTGGGAGCTCAATGATGAGAGCACATAAACACAGGGTGGGGAACAACACACATGGGGGTCTGTCAAAGGGTTGGGGATGGGAGGATGAAGAGCATCAAGAAGAATAGCTAACGTATGCTGAACTTACTGTCTAGGTAATGAGATGATCTGTGCAGCAAACCACCATAGCACACATTTACCCATGTAACAAACCTGCATATACTGGACATACACCCTTGAGCTTAAAATAAAAGTTGGGGAAAAAAAGGAAAGAAAGATCATTTGTTATCACCAAGTGGGATTTATTCCAGGGATACAAGGATGATTCAATGTACACAAACCAATCAATGTGATACATTGTATCAACAGAATGATAGACAAAAACCATATGATCATTCCAATTGATGCTGAAAAACAGATGATAAAATTCAATGTCCCTGCATGATAAAAACCTTTGAAAAACTGGATATAGTAGGAACATACATCAACAGAATAAAAGCCATATATGACAGACTCACAAGTAGCATCATACTTAATGAGAAAAAAACTGAAAGCCTTTTCTCTAAGATCTGGAACACAACAAGGATGCCAATTTTCACCACTGTTATTCAATATAGTACTGAAAGTCCTAGCTAGAGCAATCAGACCAGAGAAAGAAATAAAGGGGAACCAAATTGGAGTGGAAATAGTCAAATTAACCTTGTTTGCAGATCATATGATCTTATATATGGAAAACCTAGACTCCACAAGAAAATTATTGAACTGATAATTAAGTAAAGTTGTAGGATTCAAAATGAACCTACAAAAATCAGTAGCATTTCTATATGCCAACAGGAAACAATCTGAGATAGAGATAAAAAATGTAATCCCATTTATAATAGCCACACATAAACATAAAAATCCAGAATTTAACCTAACTGAAGAAGTGAAAGATCTCCATAATGAAAGTTATAAAACACTAATAAAAGAAATTGAAGAGGACACCACAAATTAAAAAAAATATTCCATGTTCATGGATTGGAAAAATCAATATTGTTAAAATATCCATACTATTCACAGCAGTCTACAGATTCAATGCAATCTCTATCAAAATATCAATGACATTCTTTACAGAAAGAGAAACAACAATTCTAAAATTTATACGGAATCACAAAAGACCCAGAAGAGCCAAAGCCATCCTAAGCTAAAAGAACAAAACCAGAAGAATTATATTACCTGACTTCAATTTATACTACTGAGCTGTAGTGACCAAAACAGCATGATACTCGCAAAAAACAGACACATAAGCCAATGGAACAGAATAGAGAACCCAGAAACAAATCCACACACCTACAGTGAACTCATTTTTGACAAAGTTGGCGAGCACAAATACTGGGGAAAAAACAGTCTCTTCAATAAATGGTGCTGGGAAAGCTACATATCCATATGTAGAAGAGTGAGGTCAAGGAAAGATTTATAATCTAGGAGTATTGCTTTTGTGCAATCTGTCTGCAAAACGCTCCTTCTTTATCCTGTCTCCAGGTTTATAACTGTTTTTTTTTTTTTTTCTTACCTGTGTAAAGCACAGTTGCTATCTTCATTCTGGTTTCAAGTACATCTTTCTTGTGTATTCCTGCTGGTTACACAGTGTGTATCCTTGTGAACACAAGCATTAGGGACTTTTGACCACTAAGATTAATGTCAGAGTAAAGGAAGTTAGATGGGAATGGGAAGTCAGGGAATTCATGTCTCTAAACAAGGGTAACCGAAAGTGGAAGAAACCTTCTGGAGGATAAAGACAATAGAGTTTATCCCAAGTCACTACTCTGTCGACTGAGTAGAAACAGAGTAGAATAGAACATGTTCCAGAAACAATGCATTTACTGAGCACAGATTTATTTTAAAAGCTGACTAAAACCTCATCCAATTAAAAAAAAAAAAAAAGATCATCCCTAAATATTTATTCACTGAACCCGGTGCAATATCAACTTGAGATGTCCGATAATGGTCAAGATTTAACTAAAAATACTTATCAAAATGATGTTGGCAGTGTTATGCAGGACTGGAAGTGTTATGGTACATTTTCTAAATGTCATGGTCAAAATGAAAATATTTATCACTGTGAACACGTAGAAAATCCTCAATACGTATTTGTCTAATGAACAGATGAAAGTAGAGAAGAAAGCTTTTCATATACACGTGCGCATACATGTGTGCGTGCGTGTGTGTGTGTGTGTGTGTGTGTGTAACATGACAAACTAGAAGCTTGTGAAGTCGGGTTGTTATTCCATGTGGAATACCTTCTTCCAACCTGTACTTGAAAATTAAATACATAAGTCCTATGTCTGAGGAAAAATATTACAACTTAAAGCCAACTTAATTTTTACTTCTTTTAAATAAATATAAGTATCATGACCCAGTTTACTTTGTTTGGGTAGACATTATATTTCAGAACTTTATTCAGTTATCAACTTAGAGTGCTGGTGGTTTTAAAGAAAAGACACTGGTAAATGTAATAAAAATGACAATAAACCTAAATTTTATTCTCAATGTTTGCTTATTGACTATTTTCTTTCTAAAATGTAAATGACCTCTTTAAAATAACAAATTTATCAGAATACACCTAGGTATTTCTATTGTCTTATTTTCTTGTTAAATTTGAGGCTAGCATAAAAATTGTGTAGTATCTTTATAACAATAAAGATAACATGACATTCAATATCAGAAGATTCAATTTTTAGTCCTGGTTCCACACCCAAGTAGCTGTGTAATCTTATTAAAACAAACTTTAGGAGGCACTACATCCACGGTATTAACTACCCTTATTGATGATAATGATGATAATAATGATGGTGACAATTACAGTAGCATTGATAATACAGTCATCACTGCCATTGCCATCATCACCTTGTATTTATAGATTATTAAGCATTTAAGTAAATGCTTTACAAGTAACATCTCATTTAATTCTTACATTGACCCTATGATGTGGGCAAATTATTATTCTCATTTTACAAGTAGGAAAAAGATGGATCAAAGAGGTTCAGAAACTTACCTAGTTGCTTTACTTACAAGGGACAGAGCTGAGGTTTAAAACCAAATTTACTCAATTTTAAAGTTTATAGTCTTAAAAATTTAAGAATTTAAGTTCCATAGCAGAAGGATTTTTTTTGTTTTACTTTTGGATTTTGGAATACTGCTGTATCCTCAATGCCTATAGAAGTACCTGGCACAAAGTATACCTGGAATAAATATTTATAGGCTTAATAAAAGAATAAGCTATACTCCTCTATGCTTTAATTATATAATTATACATAATTGGAGCCAGTGTATAATAATTAATTATGAATCTTAGTTACAAGCATAAATTCTGGAACCGTATTACCTAGGTTCAACTCCTAGCTCTACCACTTTACCTGTGTTACCCTTTTGCATTAGTTCTATAATGTGTACAATAGAGAAATAAGGGTTCCTACTTCAGAATATTTGTCAAGTGCATTAAATAAATTAATTAACTCAAACAGTAGCTGCCATTTGTAAGAGTTATATATGTGCTAGCTACTATTAATGGTAATTTATTTTAACACCTTTACTGATACACAATTCACATGCCATACAATTCACCTACTTACAGGGTAAATTCAAAGTGTTTTTACTATATTCACAGATATCTGTAACCACCACCACGGTCAATTTTTGGAACATTCTCATCACCTCAAAAAGAAACACCATATCTTTGATCTGTCACCCCTTGTATTCCCATTTCTCAACTCCCAAATTTAAACAATTACTATTTCCATCTCTATAAATTTCCCTGTTCTGCACATAGGAATGGAGTCCTATAATAGGTAGTCTTTTGTGACTAGATTCTTTCACTTAGCATAATAGCTTCAAGATTTATCCATATTGTAGCATATTTCAGTAATTCATTCCTTTTCTATGGCTAAATGTTATTCATATATATATATTTTTATACACATATATACACACACACATTATTTTGTTTAAACATTCATCAGTTGATGGACATTTGAGTTGTTTGCACATTTAGCCATTATGAATAATGCTGCTATAAATATGCATCTCAAGTTTCTGAATGAACGTATCTTTTTATTTCTTTTGTTTATGTACCTTGGAGTGGAATTGCTCGGTCATATGATAACTCTGTGTTTAATTGTTGGAGTGACTGCCAGACGGTTTTCCAAAGCAACTGTACTGTTTCATATTCCCTCCAATGGTATATGAGTTTTCCAATTTCTCTATATCCTCACCAACAAAGTAATTTATTTTTAGCTCATTAACTTTATACTTCGAAACTAACTATTCCTATCCAAGTATTTTTAAAGAATATATGCAGGTATCCAAAATTGGTTTAATTATATTAATACAATTATGTAGCATAACTATTCTACTATATGAAGTGACACTTGTCAAAAAAGTGCCAAACTCATTCTTTCAAAGGGTTGAAAAATTATTCATTACCTAATATGAATTTACCCATCATTTGAAACACACATTTTAAATAAGGAAATTCTCTCTGTAAAAGTGAATGACAATTTTAAAAAGATTATCAAATTATTATTTATTAAAATCCCAACAACTGTATATCACTGTTAAAGTCTGAAAAACAGACAATTGGAAGAAGAGACACAATATCATGGGACAATGATATTGCAGTTACTGGACGAGGACTAAACAAATTAAGAGTATTTGATTAAGTCCACTTGAAATTATTTTTTATGAATACTGCATCTTTGAATTGGAACATGCAGATTATATAAAGTACTATAATGAAAGCCAATTTAAAGGGGATAAAAAACAATGCTATTCTCAAAATGGATCCTAGGGTCCATCTAACAAAGCTTAACAGGAACAAAATATTTTCAAAATGATGTAGAAACAGAATATTATGAATACTGCCAAATTCCCAGCTTCTTAGCAGGAGACACAGTTGAATTAGAGTACAATTGCACCTTATTCTCACATAATTGTTTTGGCTTATTCAAAACCCTACTCTGACTCTGAAACATTCTTTACTGTGTTAGTAACAAAAGCAATGTGACACGCACATCTGCTTTCTGAAAATATTGCATGTAAGTTGAAACAATGTTTTATTTTTAATAGTTTGAATTTTGCATAAAGATACCTTTATTTGCTGCTAAAGATCTATGCAAATGGCTCCAACATCACTTTAAATTACAGATCATCTTAACGTGTCACTCTTGTGGTATGTGAAAATCTGACTGGGAATGTGTATTGTGTCTATTAAAGCTTGTAGATGTTTGCACAATGAACATAAAAGCAATAAAGTGATTACGAGAATAAACAACAGAATACAAATGATCTTTCTTATTTACTAGAAGGAAAGCATTTTTAAAAAATATAATAGCTTCAAGACTGTTTAATTCTGTGAATATCTGGTTTTCATATTAGATGATAGTATGACAAACTCTACATATATATATACACACATATATATATACACATACACATACACACACATATATATATACACACATATATATGACAAGAAAAAAAGATTAAAAGCTTGCCTTTATATCAAACTCCATGATAGACAAAAGGGTATTTAAAAGTAGAATTACTGGCCGGGTGCGGTGGCTCACGCCTGTAATCCCAGCACATTGGGAGGCCGAAGTTGGTGGATTACCTAAGGTCAGGAGTTCGAGACCAGCCTGGCCAACGTGGTGAAATCCTGTCTCTACTAAAAATACAAAACAATTATCTGGGGGTGGTGATAGGTGCCTGTAATCCCAGCTACTCAGGAGGCAGAGGCAGATAATTGCTTGAACCCAGGAGGCAGAGGTTGCAGTGAGCCAAGATCGTGCCACTGCACTCCAGCCTGGGCGACAGAGTGATACTCTGTCTCAAAAAAATAAAATAAAATAAAATAAAATAACTAAAACTTATTCCTTCAATCTATGTTTGATAGCACAGCAGAGTAACTATAGTTGACAATAATTTATTAAACATTTCAAAATATCTAGAAGATTTGGAATGTTCCCAACAAAAAGAAATGGCAACTGTTTGAGGTGATGGATATCCTAACTACCCTAATTTGATCATTACACATTGCATGCATGTATCAAAATATCACATGTACCCAATAAGTATGTACACTTATGATTTGTCTATATTAAAGAAAAAAATAAAATTATGTTACTATTTCATTAGTATGTGTCTTAAGTGAAAGTAAAATGCTATTATAGTAATTTTAATTAAAGAGTGGTTATATATATAACTAACTTTCTGATATTGACTTGAACCTAGAATGTGGCTGTGTTCCTTTTGATTTATCCCTGAAGATTTAGTTTCAAGTTAATATTTCCTAGCTTATAACATATTGAGAAGTTTTTACAATTGTCTGATACCTGGTACCATCTCTGGTTTATTTCCTAGGTGGGAAAAATATTGTCTTCTGGAATTATCATATACTTTTCCTGAGTTCTTAGTTGATGCTACTATATTCTCCCTGTTTCAAACTCCTCTAGCAATTCCATGCTGAATTTCCACTTTCAGTGCATTTTCTGGGGAATTGTCAACTTTATTTCAAATCACCTAAGAAAAGTGAAGTTCAAGATAAAGCCATTCATTTTTTTCCAGTTGAATTCATTATTTTGATGTTTGTCAGGTGTCACTAAACTGTTGTCAGGTTTCACTAAACCTGTCTCAATACTATAAACTCAAATAACGCACAATAGTTACAGAGGGTGAAATAGTGCCCTCCAAAAACTCAGGTCCACTCACAACTCAAAGTGTGGCCTTATTTGGAAATAAGGTCTTTGCAGATGTAATTAGCTAAAACTCTAGAGATAAGATCATCCTGGATTTAGGAATCCCTAGATCCAATGACTGATGTCCTTATAAGAAAAAGACAGACACCAACACACGAAGAGAAGAAGGCCATGTGAAAATGGAGGCAGAGACTGGAGTGGTGCAATTACTAGCCAAGGATAGCCAGTGAAACCAGAAGCTGGAAAAGACAGGGAAGAATTCTTAACTAGAGCTTTCAGAGGGAGCACAGCTCTGAGGACACCTGATTTCAGACTTCTAGCCTGCAGAACTATGAAAGAATAATTTTCTATTGTTTTAAGCCACCAAACTTTGTGGTAATGTGCTATGGCAGTCCTAGAAAACAATACAAATAACCAAAGAGACATGCTTCCACCTCAGCAAAAGAGTCAGAAAATGGGTTGTTCCATCAGTTAACTAATTTATTCATTTTTAATGTCTTGAAAGATTGTTGACTACAAATCACTTCGTTTTGCGTCATATGTAAGTTTCTGGAGAATTGAGATGAATAAGTAAGCATGATACATGGAAGAAGTAGCAGGCTTTAAATAGCCAAATACAGGCTACAGTCCCAGATTACTCTTCATTAGTAAAGCATTTTGCAAAAGCCTATTTGGTACTATGTACAAGTTTTTTAAGTCATAGAAAATGAATGCAATAAAGCTTCTGTCCTAGAGGAACTCAGAGTTTAATCGACTAGAAGCCGAAATAGATAATTACAAGATAACATTCTAAGTGTTATCATGGGCAGATAAATAAAATGCTGGCAGTACTCTAAAAGATCAAAGAGCTGTGTGACACTGAGCAAGTACTTGAATCTCAGATTATTAATCTGTAAAACAAGGATAACAACAACATACACCTTCTATCTTTAGAGGTCATTTTGAAGGTCATATAAAACCCTCTTTCTCTCTATTCCTCCTTTCTTTCTTCTTATACTTCAACTATTTTGGGCATCTACTATTTTTAAGTGTCCTCTGAAGCAGACATTCTGTTAGATATTTAATATATGTTATCTGAACTTATTTTTAAATATTTTATCATAGTAAATATCCTACTTTTGCAGTTTTGAAAATGAGAAACAGAGATTTCTACTATTTGCCAAAATCACGTTGACTATAAGTAAGTATGTAAAAATCTTTTCAGACCGAGCATGGCGACTTACACCTGTAATCCCAGCACTTTGGGAGGCTGAGGCGGGTGGATCACCTGAGGTCAGGAGTTCAAGACCAGCCTGGTCAATATGGTGAAACCCCGTCTCTACTAAAAATACAAAAATTAGCCGGGCATGGATCCGGGCACTGTAATGCCAGCTACTGGGGACACTGAGGCAGGAGAATCGTTTGAACCCAGGAGGTGGAGGTGGCAGTGGGCCGACATTGTGCCACTGCACTCCAACCTGGGCAACAGAGAGAGACTCTGTCTCAGAACAACAACAAAAAAAAAGTAAAAAAAAAAATATATTTTCACCACAACTTGTTGTTATATAACTTAGATATAAATATGTACAAAATAAATATTATACTTACTGGAAGTTCATGTCCAATATGCCCCAATACCTATGAATAAGTAAGTTAGATGATGAAAACGATGAAAAATATGCATGAATAATTATGAGTAGATGAATATTATATAACCTCTATGGTACGTCGTTTCGTAATTAAATGATTATCTATGCTACCGGAAGAACATTCCGATATGTTTCTACAGTGTAGGCATTTGAATTAATTTTAGTGTTATGCAATTACATTTGTATTTACCTCATGAAGTTCTCTAAGTTAATTTCCCCCCAAAATTTACAATTAGCTTTATACTGTTAGGATATTCAGTATTTTAAAATATGCAAGTAACATGGCCAGCCCCTAACATGGATCCATTAATCAGTTTTAGTATTAATCAGTCTATTTTTATAATGTAGTTAAACTATTAAATTGTACAATTGACAAATATTTCAGTTCAACCATTTTAGGTCTCTACTCACTTTCTACATGGTTAATTAAGGTGCATCATATGTAAGGAGACCATCCTTCGTGTGGATAAAAGGCCAAGGTTTAACAATCTATCCCCACTTCATGTAGGAGGGACTGCCCAATGTGTCAAAGCTGGGAAATCTACAGCTTAGGATAAATTTTTGTCTCCTACACCATTTCTAACCCATTCATTCATTCACCAGGCTAGTTACTCATTCATTTATTCATTCTCCAGGCTAGGTTATGCAGAGATTGCCAGAATAGACATAGTCATCTTTGTCCTCACAGAGATTAGAGTCTCCTTAAGGGAATAGAGACAAGAGTATAGTGATGTCAAAATAGTTTGGCAACTTTTTCTTCATTAATAGAGGTATCATTGTATAATTTTGTCTCTCAGAATAATTTATAAATATTTAGTTACAGCTTTAGCTGGGATATGCAGTGAGCATTACTTCAAGGGACAACTTAATATTTACCACAACTCAACTCCAATATCTATCATGCTGCCAGATTTCCATAATACAGAAATAAAAGCACTCCTCCTGAGTGATCCACGACGTCTTGAATTATCAAAGGCTTACATTAAAACTGCATAAGATAGGGTCTGAGCTTTATTTAAAAAGGTATTTCATTCCCCTAGAAGCTCATCCGCCTCAGGCATCTTCCCAGTATTTAGCTCTTAAAGTATTTAAAATATTTTAAACTTGTACATATATACTCTTTGTGAATCTATCATATAGATCTCCTTTTTTCCCAATTTATCATATTGAAGCTCTTATTTTCAGTTTCCAATTCAACATAAAACACTGGATGGTTCCATTGATCTTCCTGGCTGAGTTTATTTGCACCAGAGCTCTGTATTCAGGATATTTTTATTTTTACTATTAATTATTTATCATTGGTACTTTTGGAAAAATGATAGAGTTGTATTTCTTTGGGAACTTTAATTATGGAATTTTCTCAATCAACAAATATTATTGAGCATCTATTGTGTGATAGGCATAGCACTTTAGATTGCAGACTTTGGAAGCCGACTGCTTCTCTCAAAACCCAATTCTACCACTTAACTCTATGACCATGGAAAAGTTACTTAATTACTCCAACTACTTTGTTCTTAAGTCTATTAATCTGTAAAACACCAATGACAATAGTGAATATAAGAAAGCGTGGCTGTAAGGGCTAATTGAACTAACACAATAAAGTACCAACACGTAGTCCTGTAGTAACGAATTCTGGTTATTATTATGATGACAATCATTATTTTAATTATGTACTACGTGAAACCTTGAGAATACTATGATTCCAAAAGAAACAATCTTACAATCTACTGACCAAGTCAGCTACTAAAAATTACTTAAGGAAGATCAATTAATTGCTGATATGTATAAAAGTGCTTTGAATGGCAGTAAAAGACTGTGAGTGGGAAAACTTTTGCTTTGGGGTCCCAAGTGAATCACTAGCTTGTGAAAATTAATTACAGAAAATTGTGCAATACTCATCTAGTTTGCCTAAAGCACAAAAAATGTGTTTTAAAAAATAAAACATTTTATTCAGCTAGTGATTACTGTCCAAAAGTAAAAAAGCTAGGTTCATTAAAGGCTTTAAATATTTATAAATCTCCAGAGCCACAAGACTTAACGCATGCCCCTTAAAGTTAAATCAGTAGTGAAACAGAGGTTTCTATCTTAGGCTCATGGGATCAGATTCTTGGCCCAGATTATGAGCTCTTTATCATATTCATTCTAATTGTGGCTCATCTTGAAATGATTAGATCTATTGTTAGAAAGTGGCCTTGTCAGCACTAAGGATGCACTGATTAATAGATAATTCAGAATAATTTCTTTGGATATATGTCTAAACTCTCAATCGAACTGTAGACCCAAATTATTAAGTGATTACAGAAATTTTAATTCCTACCCTTTATTCACATTCGTCTCCCCAGGAAGTAATTATTGCAAGCAAAGAATAGAAGAAAGCAAAATATTTTATAACTAGTCATCTACGGAGAGAGAGAAAAACTTAAAGTGGGCTATGTGAACAACCCTTGATATCATAAGCCAAAACTAAAGTATATCATTAAAAATGCTCTAACAAAATCTGGTTTAATTTAGATGAAGGTCAAACTTACTATTGGGGGTATCAAGACCTTTTTTCCCACTACTAAAGCAACTTTAGTTATTTTGGAAGTATAAATAAGCTATTCTAAAATTCTATGGAAAGGCACATGTCCTGGAATAGTTAAAACAATTTTGAAAAAGAATAAAATGGAAGGAATCACTCTGCCTTACATTAAGGCCTATTGAATAGCTACAATAATCAAGACAGTGAGGTGCTGACAAGAGAATAGAAACATAGATAACTGGAACAAAGTAGACTACTGAGAAATAAATTCTCACAAAAGTCTGACCAATTTTTGAAAAGGATGCAAAAGTAATTCAATGAAGGAAGGGTATCATTTTCTGTAAATATTTCTGATGCAATTGGATATTTATAAGTAAAATAATGTACCTTGATTTAAACTTCATACTTTCCACAAAAATTAATTTAAAATTTAATTCAAAACTTAATTCAAAATTAACTCAAATGTAAGGTGTAAAATTATAAAACGTCTACAAAAATATTTTTTAAAATTTCAGAATTTAAGGTTTGGCAAAGTGTTTTTGTACTTGACACCTAAAGCAAAATGCTTACAAGGTGAAATTGCTTAATTAGATTTCATTAGAAATGAAATCTTATGATTTACAAGATTCTGTGAGAAGATTGGCAGAAAATATTTGCAATTCATATATCTGAAAAAAGGAATAATATCTATAGTACATAAAGAACTTTAAAAATTCAATAGTAAAAAAAAAAAGAGAGCAGTTCAGTCAGAACACAGACAAAATGATGAACTGCTATTTCAACAAAGAGAAAATCCAAATGGCAAATATGCACAAGAAAAGACGATCAGCAGAGTTAGCCATGAGGGAAATGCAAATTTAATCCACAATGAGATATCATTATATATCTATCAGAATGCTAACTTTAAAAATAATAATAATAATACCACCAAATGCTGGAGAGGTTGCAGAGAAATGAATCACGCATACATTGCTGATGGCAATAAAGTGGTACAGACATTCTGGAAAACAATTTGGCAGTTTCAAAACTAAACGTGACCTAGCAAGTACACCTTCGGACATTTATTTCAGAGAAATTAAAACTCATATTTACACAAAATTTTGTACACTAATGTTCATAGCTTTATTCATAATAACCAAAAATTAAAAACAGCCTAGGTGGCCTTCAGCAGGTGAATAGGTAGACAAATTGTGGTACATTCATGCCATGGAATACTACCCAGTAATAAAAAGGAATGAACAGTCGATGCACACAACAACTTGAATGAACCTCCAGAGAATTACGCTGAGTGAAAAAGCCAATCCTGAAATGCTACATACCAAGTTTCACTATGTTGCCCAGGCTGGCCTCAAACTCCTGGGCTCAAGCAATCCTTCTACCTCAGCCTCCCATATAGCTGGGACTACAGGTGTGTACCACCATGCCTGGCTTACATGCATTCTTAAAATCCCAAAATTATAAAAATTGAGAACTGATTAGTGGTTGTCAGAGGTTAGGCATAAAGAAGGGTAATGAGAAAAAGATAAGTATGGTTATAAAAGTGCAACAGGAGAGGTCATTTTGGTGATGGAACCGTTCAGTATCCATTTTTGTTTTGTTTTGTTTTTGAGATGGAGTTTCACTCTGTTGCCCAGGCTGGAGTGCAGTGGCATGATCTCAACTCACTGCAGCCTCTGCTTCCCAGGTTCAAGGGATTCTCCTGCCTCAGCCTCCCGAGTATGTTCAGTATCTTGACTCTGGTGGTGAATACATGAACATATAAATGTGATAAAATTGTACAGAGCTGAATACACACATATACACAAATGAGTGTATGTGTGATAGACAACAGGTAAGAAATCCAGGGGATTTCTTTGTTTTATCCTTAAAACATCATGTAAATCTAGAATTGGTTCAATAAAAATTACAACGTAAACTATTTTGAGTTCCAAAGCAACTAACCAAGGAAAAGCAGAATTTTCAGAAGCCAACATGTTGTCACGTCTGGGGCATAATATATTGGTTGTAATCACTGTTTCTGCTGTAACAGACATCCACTGAGAGGAATGTCCACTTTTTGCAGTTTTAACAAATGATTAGCTCTTAGTAAATAGATTTTGTTTCTCATGCTCGGGGCTTTAAAGAAATGACAAGGGACAATTTTTAAAAGTGGAAAATAAAGTAATATCTAACCAAGAAACTGGAAAGTTCTCATCAGGAGAACTATTTTAGTTGGACTTCATTGCAGCATACCTTTCATGTGAGTCATTAGTGACAAGATCAGATATATTGAAAAGAATATATTGTTTTTCATAAGTCATTGCACACCATTTCTTTGTTGATGCATTCATTCAGTCTCTAATTTTATTTAGCACTTTGTTTAAGAAAAGAGCTTTATATGATGTGTATCTTCACATTTTTTAAAGAACTATAGTCACTTACATATGCCTTCAATAAACATCAAAGCCAGTGGGTCTTCTTTATTACTTCTTGCAAGTTGACCCTAATTTATAATAACTCTGCTCAAAATATGATGGAATTTACTTGGACCACTATTCTCATTTATATTTAAATGCATACCATTAAATCAGTGCAACTTTATCATTACTATTTTAATATCAGTCCCTGTGCATCACCACATGAATATATACTAAGCAACATTCTTCTGAGACAGTGTAACCTGAATTAAAAATGTATATACAAACTATATTGTCATTTAGAATTTCAAAATTTTTGCTGAGATTCATAAAAAAAGAACCCAGGCCAGCATTAAACTGTGATTGTCAGACACAGAGACATAGTTCTAATAATTATCAGGCAAACTTTAAGTGATCGAGAAAAGTAAACTGTTAAAAAAAAATGAAAAAAAAAAAAACCAAAAAAAACCCCCAGTAATTTATTCTACCACAACTTCTGAAAACAGAATTGCAAAATTTTCCCTTAGCACAGCCATATATTTGAGTATAATCCCAATGTTATGATTGGGAAGGTTGACCAAATAATTATTAACAATGTAAAAATTTATTTTAAAATACAAGCTTTGATGTTTAAAATGTAATATATAAATTTTATCATATGTCTAATTATATTTTAACGAAGCTGTGAAGAATGTTAATGACAGAATATAGATTGTGCATTGTTTCAGGCAGAATTCTAAGATGCTCTACCCAATGATCCCCACTCTTGTATAACCCCCTGTACTTTGTGAGTAGAACCTATAAATATGATGAGACATTACCCTCGTGATAACGTGGCATTATATGGCATAAATGTCGATTAACTTGGCTGGGTCTCCTAATCAGGCAAGTCCTTTAAAAGCAGAGAGATTTCTCCAGCTGATCAAAGAGAAGGAACTCAGAGAGATGCAGAGCATGTGTTCTAGAAGAAAACAAGTATCCATGTCTTGTGCTGCCTATGTTGAAAGTCATGCATCAAGGAACTGCAGGTGGCTTATAGACACAGAGTGTTGTTCCCAGACTATAGCTAGCACGTAAATGGAGACCACTGTCTTCCAACAGCAAGAAAATAATATTTGAAAACAACTAGCGCATTTGTGAAAGGATTCTGATCCCAGAGGACCACAGTCCTCTTCAATGCGCTGATTTCAGCCCCATGAAACCCTGAACAAAGAATTCGGTTATGCTGTGCTTGGACTTCCAACCTACAAAACCTATGAGATGATAAATATGTGTGTTCTTCTTAAGTCACTATGTGTTAACTAGCATTAGAAACAAATAAGTCTGTATACTAGTATTCACTGTAAAATTATTTCAAATTAGTTGTATGTATTGACATTCTTCTAATTAAATGTTGAGATAAAAATAAAAAATTCTAAAAGGGTGAGCAATATAGAAGTGACTTGTTAATCTTCACAGCTATAATAAGCGTTGGTCTCTGGAAAAATAAAGGATCCTACATCCCAATCTTAGGCATAATTCATCTGAGTATGTGCCAGAAGTTGCAGAAATATGTAATGGAGGATAATAAATAACTATGGTATACACTGCATTATGAAGTAGAAATAAAGTAGTCTGAGTTACATCAAAAATTTCAATCAGACAGTTGGGTCCCTTAACGGATGAACTAATGGTTGACTCATCAATCTCTTTAGTTGTCTGGCAAGAGAGTAATGTGTATTGTCAGTAATGCAGAATCACATGATTCAATAAAGATCTTTAAAAAAGTATTCTGGACAAAAATTATCATTTCATTTACAGTTCCTCTGCGTCAGTACAGATTTATAGAAAGTGAAATTTGTAGAATATTTTCTATACAAATTTATAGAAAGTGAAATTTGCCATGAATATTACAAAGCATGTGTGATTCCCATTTGAAACCAGTTTATTTCTCTGCAAACTGGTTTTTAAATTTGGCATCTCAATAGGACTGATCATCCACATTAGTTTTAAGTCTATGCCTGGTGGAGTCCAAAACCGCAGTCTATATATAAATTAAATAAGAAAAATGAATAGCCAAATATCAGTGATAAATGGAATACATTTTGGGTAACAAATTACATATTAAACACAATATCACAATATGCAGACTTCATCTTCTTGCTTCTTGAATCAACATTTAAGGAGTGAGTCACTCATTTCACAAACTTTTATTCCAGTTCTAATATATGAGACATACATTCAAAATAAATGTAAGAAGAATGAGCAACGGATGAAAATAAAGGCTGATAATATCTGGCAAGATGAAGTGAAATGACTACAAGTAAGATAGGTAAAACATATTTCAAAGACATGAAGAAAGGTAACATATCAATCTATGGATGAAAAAAACATGAAAAGTAAATTGACTTTTTCTAGAATAATGAGTGAAATGCTTTGTTGTAAGCATATGATTCAACAGCCACATATTGGATAGTAAGTCTCTACCAATAACTACTGAAGAGTGTATGTGTATAAGAAATGTGCAGTATTCATACTTATTAAGGTAATTTGGCTGGGCGCAGTGGCTCATGCCTGTAATCCCAGCACTTTGGGAGGCCGAGGAGGGCGGATCATGAGGTCAGGAGATCCAGACCATCCTGGCTAACATGGTGAAACCCCGTCTTTACTAAAAAATACAAAAAATTAGCCGGGCATGGTGGTGGGCGCCTGTAGTCCCAGCTACTTGGGAGGCTGAGGCAGGAGAATGGTGTGAACCTGGGAGGTAGAGCTTGCAGTGAGTCGAGATGGAGCCACTGCACTCCAGCCTTTGTCATAAGCGTTTTTATAAATGATGGACTTCCTTCATCATCTGTGATTAAATATGGGTGCAGAAATCAAGGGAAACAACCACAACAAAACTAGAACTGAAGATTGAAGAGAGTTACTGATGTGGAGCTTTAAGATGTTAAGGCAAGATAAGGGGGTACTTGTTAGAGGTGCTTAGTGAACATTGATAATCTCCTAAAGGGAATTTATGACTTCTTTTGAAATTATATCCTTGTACTGACAATTGGACTATAACAATAATAGAAAGAAAATTTACTATAGACAATGAGAACTATCTTTTATTGAGTTTACTATGTGACAGGCATTATGCTAAAGCCTTACATGCATTATCTTATTAAATTCTCCAAATACACTTCTGTATTTGGAAATGTTACTGTCCCATTTTACAGATGAGTTAAATGAAACATACTGATTTTAAGTGATTAAATGCCAGAAAAGGATAAATTGTTCACAGTTGCAGAGGTAAAATTAGCAGATATGAAATTTTAACTCAAACTCATCTGATTCCAAAGCCTGCTATACTGACAAAATAAAAGTTATTGATAAAATTATTGATCCTTATGGATTTCATTTTCTGTAATCTAAATCTGATTATAAATTTAAAATAAATAGTAAAGGATATTTTGCTATATTAATAAATTTTTAAAATATATTTTTAAAAAAACCACACAGATTTATCCTCCTATAAAAGACCAAGTTTACCTCTATACTAGAATGACAAAAATGAAGAATTCTCCTGCATAGACTCCAATCTGTCAGATAAATCAGGACAGGTGTCTTTTTTTCTTCAACAATTTAAAGAATTTAAACTCACAGTTTCTAAGTTGGATATAAAATTTTGGTTTACTTGGCAAAAGCTTTCACCAGACAAATTGTCTTCATTAGAGAAGAAAAAATAAATGGATCCCATCACTGATGGTCTCAGCGAGCACCAAGCTGTCTAAGTCGGCATCTCATTGTACACTGTGGACAATTTCTAAGAGTATTTTATGAAAATTTATTTTCTCTTTGTAGGCCTATTAGGCAGCACCAACATATTAACCAGATAAAAGGATTTATTTCCATATTTTCAAAATAAACAGAAAATCTTTTTCTAGAATCTATACATAGTAACATAATGCATAAGAATGGCCACAATTACCAGCATGATTTTATCAATACCTGCCAGGCTTCTCTCCTTTGCTGGCTTGATTCTTATTAGTTCCTTGTGGAGTGATTTTTAGCTTTTCATAAAAACATGTGTTTCTTCTTTATCTTGTATACATTTTCCCCCGTCATTACCTAATTCTCGTGGAGCATCAAGGCAGTAAGATAAAATTTTAGAAACAAGAAAGTATGTCAAAGACTCATAAGAGGAATTGGTTATAAGGTTAAAACAAGTGCTACTTTGACAAATTTAAAAACCATGATTAAGAAAATATACAAAAGAATTAAGATCTAGTTTTGTGTTACCTATTTGTTCTCTCACAGTGCAAATAAACATAGTTTATTTTCAAAATTATTTTTCATTAAAAAAATCTGCTTCCCTATCTCTGAGTATCTAATCCCATTCACTAGTACATTTTGTTCAAGACTTAAAGTAGGGGATCTGGAATGGTTTTCAGATGGCAGCTAACCATGCCTTAGGTCTCCATGGTACATTAATTCTTTGTTCTTCTGATGTCACAGTAATCAAATCTACTTAACATACATTTGGATAAACAAATTCAAATTTCGTTGATAACATTTGGAGAAATGAAATATCTTAATACAGACTGTTAGCATTTTGTTATATGAAAGATAGATATATTTTTATTACAATTATATTAACATATGGAAATGTCAGTTTGTGGTAATGTGGCGGTAGTTGATCAGGCCATCTTATCCAATATTATCTGTATTTATTAAGGAAACATTAGTTCAATACTGTGATAACATGTTTTTCAGATAAAGAAAGCCAAAATCCTGCCCCGGGCTGTACGTGAAGGATGACAGTCCACTCTGAGATGCATTGCAAGCTATTGTTTGATCAATAATCATTTAGTTTTGATTTGCATTTCAAGCAAGTGCAAAGCTGTATTCTTCTCAACATGATCCCATTGCATATGCTTCCAAATTGGTTCTTCAAAAAAATTAACTCTACTCTTTTTTATTCATTCTGTTATGAAATATTAAAATGTAAAGATAGTTTTGAATGGTGAAGTCTTCCTCGCTTGCTTTATCAAAGGTCTATAGCTGCAAACCAACTTTGTCATTTTCTGCAGTAATAATTTGTAGAATTCCATCTGCAGAAAATTGTGACATATCATATCAGCTACAAAAAACAAATCTGAAACACCTGTGTTAAAAGAGAGAGTGTGCTTTCGAGTTTATTTTATATATGTTTGGTTTTTTATTATTATTTATACTACACCACCTTTATCAGAAAATATTTATATTAAGATTAAGGCGCCCTATTTGTCAAAACTCTTAAAGAATTGGTAAGAATTAGCATTGTCTATTAAATCATAACCTAGACCTGACAGCTATAATTCAGTGCAACCCAATCATGCAAAGCCTCAGGGAATCTCAGGGTTACTTTTTAAAATCTAAGAATACAACCAAGAATCACCTTTATCAGTAAGAGGCTGGATTCATGTACTCTAATATATTTTAAAAAATATTTTGTGCTTTTATTTCTCTTTCCTTTTTATCATATTCATATGTAATTTTATTTTAATAACTTCTATCCTCCTGCAGCTTCTTTCTGAAGCAGTAGTTTCTTCATCTTGTATTTCTTTTTCTTTTTTATTGTAATCAAGTGGACTTTCAATTGTTGAAAAATTCTCTGCTTCTGAAGTTTCTTTTCTAAAATGTGTATTAAAACACATTTTGGGAACAGCATGTAACTTAAAAAGGATAATTTTCCCTTTACAATTAAAAAACACATGGGAGAAGAAATGTTTTATTATCTTTCAGTGCACAGTATCTTAATAAAGACATGGTTTCAATGATAATAAAAATTATTCCTTCTGAATATTTGTGGAAAACTCATTGTCTCCTCCATGGTTCTTATTAATATAAGAAAATGACAGTTGTCTCCAAATCTAAATGCTCACAATGGAAAAAAGGAAAAAAACAGAGAAATGCTTTTAAGGTATGAGTACAATAACCCTTTATATTATTTTTTCTTTCATCTAAATCAAGCAATGTAATATTCTTTGTATTCTCTGAGCTTTTTAATAAAGTGCTACAAATTATGTATATATACACACACACACACACACACACACACGCACACACATACACACGCACATAATTCCCTTGGAAAATAGAGTCTAAAATTAAAAATCCCAATGGGTTTGTTGAATGTCATTATCAAAGTGCATGAAAAAACTATCTTATATGTTAGATTTGATATGTCTGGTTTCAAAAAGTCCATTAAGTACACACAGCCATGCCTTAATAATGCATCATTTTGCCTAGGGATATTGCCCACTCCATGTCTTCTGGTATGATTGTGAGTGCTACTTCATTTGCCACCTTAGCAACTGCTGCACCATACCTCCCTCTTGTAGCTATCACTATAATTATCATTTTATCTGCATGCTCTGACTAGTCAGAGTCTTCTTGTAGGTAACTTTCAGTTCTGTAACTATTGACATGCTGTAGGCAAGCAAAGATAAAGATTATGCTATTCAATGTTGTCAAGTTTATATTGATTAAAAATAAAAGATGTATTTTTAAAAGGATATCATTTTCTAGAAAAGTGGTAAGTGCTTTCCCATTTTAGAAACTAATTATAACAGTACTATTGAATTATCTGGATTGTCTTGGCTCCTTTATGACATCCTTCAACATCAAGGTTTAGAAGTAGTGTATTATTCTGTGAAAGTCAAGCTGCTAAAACCATGCCAATATTGACAGAAAAAATTGATATCACTGTTTCTTCATATAGTCATAAACTTGAAGTTTCCTTTTATTTGGCAGAACTGCTTTTTTAAAATCAGTGAATACAACAATCAAAATGAAGTATGCTGTGAAAAAAAAATTAAAAGTATAATTGAAACACAGCTATTCTTGTATCATAACACACTGTGGCCTTTATTAGTTAAGTTTGAAACGCACTTAAAATTCTTGCGGCTAGTGTAACTACTTTCTGAATTCAAAAATATCTATGGATTTAACATATATTCTTCATTATATTGGCTCCAGGGAAATATTTCTACAAAGTAAATAAATTTTTTTTTCTGTGAACTAAAGTACACACACAATGCATGTCCGCTTTAGTTCCAAGAATGATTTCAATTAGCCTTACACAATAAATCACAGTATAAAATAGGCTAAAAGTGAGTAAAAATATAAAAACAAAACCATCGAAAACTGAAACATAGATACACCTATAACTAGTGAGTGTTTTAATTTTAGTTAAGCAAAGAACTTAGCTCTAACCTTGCATGACAACTAAAGCATAAAGAGAAACATTTAAATTACTACTTAGGCCTATGTCATATTGTTCCTGAAGTTTCTGAAGAGTCGCATGTTAAATATTACATAGAGTGTTATGTAACGTTTTCTATATAATTTAAAAAAATGGGAAAGGACTACATTTTTCCAGGTAAAAGGTATGACAATAGGAGAAAAAAAAACATAATCAATGAGATAATAGGTTATTACAATGTTGTAATATTACCAATATAAGAAAGCAATCCACAATAGGAATTAATTATTACCTAAGAGAGTACAATTGACTGAGGCTCTAGGAGGCATTAGGTAGGGTTTAGGGTGTAGGAAATCAAAAGAAGCAATGGATAAGGACAGGTGAGGAGTTGGGGTAGAGTCAAATTTTACTATTTAATTATACTTAGGGCATATCTGAAAGTCAGGACTAGCCTAGTTGAGAAAATCTAAATAATTGTATTTTTATCTTTAGACTTATTGTCTATGTCTATAGGATCTGAAAAAATAAGTGAATACATGTAGGCAAGCACATGTGCAAAGCCCCATGAGACCACACAATTATATTAATTGATGAGTAGAGATGTCTGCCCTGTTAGATAGTCATTAATAAGATATTGATATTTCTAGCCAACTTTAGAGGAAACATTTAAGCATTATGTATATACAGGGCATTTAGGGTATTTTTCAGGATTTGGGAAAATACAAAATCAACAAAGTTGCAGAGTGCACCATCTAGTGGTTCACTATAGAACATGGCAATATACTCTAGTCTTGACTGTTAGATCGTACAGGGCCCTTATTTTATAAAGCCTTGCCTTCCCCTCACCTCTGTTGCCACTGACCATTCTATTCCATTATTCTGAGGAGAACTGAACACAGTGATCATGGCTTTTATAATATATACCGCCATACATCTGCTTTATGCCATTGTTGATCAAAAAACAGAGAAACTTTTAATCAAATACTCAACACCTAATTACCGCAATAATAATGGCTGCCATATATCTCAAGATCGATGAATAAATGACTATCAAATGAATTTATCTGTCTTTTGTCACAAAGCTGATATAACACTTAGAGCACTATATGAACCCTTCCCTCCGAATAGTTCCTCAAATCTCCAAGTGTGGCCTAAGATGGAAATTACTCTACATAGTCACATTGGAAAGAAGTGAGTCTTCTATGTTCTTTCCAGCCCAAAGATGGACTCAAGAGGCTGTCCATGGTAATCCCATAAGTGCTACTATGGACTGAGATATTTCATGGCCAAGCATCATTCTTGGGGAGAAGCGTACCTACTAGCCAATGTCCATAAGAAGTTAAAATTGGCATATGCCTTGTAATCTCCTATTTGGTATACCTATTCATACACCAGAAGATCCTTTTCATACTTGGGAGAGTCTCATTCAACTAATTGCTAATGAACAGAGAACTGAAACCACATACTTGACTGTTCCCATATACCATTGCCTCTCTACTCAGCTGCAAAGGGCAAGTACAAACATATTAAAAGCCCTGTAAGTCTAATACAAACGATGATTTTCCTAGTACTTTGTTTCCTTTGTAGCATCCTTATATCAGAATAGAATTTCTCCAGCTCACCCACTTAGCCTCTTACTGACATTTTAATGCCATTGTTATAATTGTTTACAATAATAAAAAAAAAAATGAAAAATTTCAGAGATGGCTTTTCTTTCAAAAGATCTGGCAATTTTCCTCTTAGATCCTCAGCTGTATGTAGCACACAAAATCTTGCAAATAAAAATTACAAAATTTTAAATGGCTGAAGTTTTTCCTCACTAGCTTACTTTTTAAATTAGTAAACAATAAAAAAGAGCATATTTCTAATTCTCTTCTGATACCTCAAAATGGGCACATTTTGGAAAACAAACCAAAAAAATATTCTCATCTACTAGGACAGACAAAATAAAAAAGCATTTAGAGTCCATTTCGGTTTCTAATTTGGGTGAAGTTATCTATGATACATAGACACATTCTTTACTAAAAAGTGAGTTAAATACTGAAAACTGCCTGAAGCTGCTGTCTTTGCTCTCCATACTCGCAGATGTTGGTGAAGAATTGCAGTGATTTTACTGCTAATTCCCTATTGCCACATTCTGTACCTCCCGTCTCTATTCTATGGCTGTGGCAGATTGAAAATTAGAAGGCCCTGAAACAGTGACTAATGTTCTTCCAGTCCTGTCTGCACTGCCATTTTCTCCTGTGATATGGCTACCAATGGTGAATCAATTTGGAAATTCCCTTCAGCAAATGGATTCTCTGGAATATTTGCTGACAGTAGCAGAACATTTATCAGCAGCACTGGCAAGTTGTTTAGCAACCTCTTTCTGTGATCTTTTCATCCCTGAAAAGTAAAGAAGAATTCCCAGGATCCCAGCTCCATTGGTCACTCTAATAACATCCATATTCACCAAAGCAGGATGAAGTCTGTGTGGAGAAAGGCACTTGCCTTTCAGCAGGAATATATATATATATATATATATATATATATATATATATATATATATATGTATATATATGTATATATATAAAATATTCATAGACAAGCATTCTTTAAGGCAAAATTGAGACATACAAAGCAAAAATAAAACAATGAGAAAACAACCTGAGTTCCAGAGCACACTGTAAGTATACACTTTCAAACTGACTTACAAGTTATTTTCTTACTTCATCTGTTCTACAAATTATACGAAGAAAGCAGCTCATATTTCCTGAATACTGATATTTTTCTAAAACGGGTTTCCTTATACTAAAAAAAGTTTTCAAATATTTTTAGTACAAACGTATTTCAGGATATGACAAAGATTTTTGCCATACAAAGATGGAATATTATCTCACTGCCATATTATCCAAATTTCTAGTGATTGCCCTCCATTGATTTTAATTACCCACTGTAAGCCACAGCACATTATTTCAAAGTGATAAAAAGTCATCCACATTTCTGGGTTTCTAACCTTGAAAATTATTTTTATGCATTTTATAAGGTATTCTGAACCATATCTAGTTAGGCATTTGGTTTTATTAGGGGCATTTTCTTAGGGTGGCCAGAAAACTATTTTCCAAAAATGGGAGATTGTAAGCCAAAATTACATAATTTCTCTCACTGACAATATCAGGAACTAGGCTGCTTGGTAACTCTGGTCATGTTTCCAGAAGTAAATAAGTTTACTTTCAAGTTTCCTTCAGTGTTTTGATTTCATTTTATCCAGAATAAACATTGAAATCTTATTTTAGACTTGTCAATGGCCTGAATGCCTAATGACAATATAAAACTGGAAAAGTTATAATTATTCCCAGAAAAAACTCATGTCACCTTTGCCACTCTTTTGATATTAGCTGATTTATTTCAGGTGCTGTCATGAAAGTTTTAAGTCTAGAGTTTTTCTTCTCTCTAGGCTGTTAATGCATTCTGGCATTATTAATGGTTCCCTTATGGAATCACACAGTAAGTTGAAAGCTCAACTCTCTAGGCGTTTTATATTTCAGAATCACTTAGCAGGGATGAAAACAAATTTAAACTCTTCTGTGTCAAGCAATCCCACCACTCAGTCATCTTCATGAATTGTCTGACGAGAAAGATGAGACCTTGGCAAAATGACGGGAGACCTCATGACTACTGCACGTTGTCCTTATAATTTGCTTGATACTCCTACCCCCTTAAATACCATTTTTGTTTTCCCTGCTATGCTTTCAGTCATGCTGTTGACAATTTCCCCACTTAGCAGCCCAATAGAATATTCTCCCTATTTTCTCCTATCCAAGTCACACTTATTTCTAAAGGCCCAGCTCAAATCTCACCTTTCCAAAGTGTTTACTGAGTACTGTAGACCACATCATTTTCACTGGTCTTAAACTCTTAGGGTACCTAAAGTCTGTACTTAATTAAAAGGAGATTAGTGATTTTTAATGTGAATCTTTTCTCCCAATCTAAGACATAGGTTTGTTGGAGGAAAGAAATGGTCTTTGAATATCTATGGATCTCTTAGCCTATACAATGCACACTTGAAAATATGATTGTTTTAGGTGTGATTTCTATAAGGAAAGACAAGGTCTCACATAGTGAAAAAGTTAATCACCACTTTTCAGTGTGGGAAAAAGGTTTTGCTACTATTTGAAGAAAAATAGTGCAAACGGCCTAGATAATGTCCTTTCTTTCATGTCAAAAATTTTTTTTTTCAAGTAATAAGAACAGCTGCTCTTTTACAGCTTTCGCTATGTCTTAGCATTGGCTTAATTACTTCACATGCATTATTGAACATAATCTTTCCAAAAGCTCTATGCAGCAGGTATGGTAGTATCATCTACATTTTACCAATGAGAAAACTGAGACTTAGAGAAATTAACTAGTTTGCCCATTGTTGTATAGTTAGTAAGGACTAAACTAAGATTGAAACCCAGGTTTGACTGTTTCCAAAGCCCATACATTTAAAGCACCAAGTATGTTCTACTGCCTCCCCAAAAGAGAAGCTGAATTCAAAGAAGAGGAAACAAATGTAGAATTCTTACTGAAAAATTTGAATGTAGATGGCATGGCATGGGCAGACCTTAGGGATACATCGTGGTCTTAACCTCCAAGATTTAGACACTAATTTTCTCTGTCTTGTCAGGACTTAAAGTACTGACTAGGTCAGAGAACATGGAAAACATCACTATCTTCTTTTAAATCACTAAGTCGTTCAATTAATCAGTATACATTTATTGTTTGAGTAGTCCAGCGTGATAGAATACCATCCGTTAGGTGTTTTAACACAAGTTTCAATGTCCAACTAACTAGTAGACATCTAAAAAACAAAAATGCAGATCAACATGTTTTGGCTGCATTGTTGGTAAGACTATCTTCCCTTAAACACCGTGAATACAAAAATAGAAGGTTGAAGGAATTGATGATCTTCAGTGACAGGTATAACACAGTTTTTGCTGTCTGTTTTCCATCAATTTCTATTTCATTTTACTGTTAAGCTTAATTGTCTTATTATCACTACTTAATGCATACATGTTTCACTTTCAAAGATATAGTCTTTTTCATAAAATATATACAACTATTTTTCATTTTTTGTTAGAGCAATATTCCTCATGTACATTATTAAACGGATATGATTGTTTAGTTTTCTAAATTTTAATGGTTTGCAGAATTTTTCAATAGGCTACTAGTATATCTTTATAGTGACTACATTATAGTATCTATGAAATTATAAAAACAAACATGAAACTGTCCCTACATAAGGGTACAAATTGTGTGTGTGTGTTTTAATATTCCCCAAAGAATATTTTGTAGTAGTCTGAATTTTGCATTCAAATAACCTATCAATACCTGAATATCAAGAATAGTTTGATTGTTAATGTTTTGCTCTCATACTTGTTCCCCAAAATAAAAATTCTAAGGATGATGCAATTGAATCAAAAATTGATCTATTTCAATTTAAGACATTTCCTGCAGATATTGAGGCACCTCTGTTGATTAGGACACACTTTGCTTAAAAAGAGAAAAAATATACAAAGGAAATTCTCACATAAACCAGGAGATCTGGTTTCTAACTCTGCCACTGACTACTTCTGTGAGCTTGGAAAATAATAACTATTACTGTTGCTTGAGGGTCTGTTAAGTACCGTGCTTTATTTAATTTTTTTTAATTTTACAAAATCTAATGTCATTGTTCTTAATCCCATCTTCACCATTCTAATATTTGAATTCCAGTTCCAGTGCCTTTACCAACAAGAATTCTTTCCTGATCTCCACTCCCAGTCAAACGCAATCAGTTCTTTTGCATGGACACAACATGTTACTTATTCTACCATTTAGCACCCATTTCGTTCCATCTTTTATAGTTGGTGGTTGAAAAAAATACTTTCTTACTAAACTATGAGCAACTAGAAGTCAAGGCTTTTATTATTTTTTTCTTTTTTCTTTTACATGATTGTATTTCCAGTTTATTTCCTCAGGACTTAGCACAAACTAAGCACTCAGTAAATGCTTTTTTTTTTTTTTGAATTATTGTGTTAAGTGAAACTAAAATAAGGGAGAAATACTACAAACAGCTTATTCTAAAAAATATTAAACCAGCAGAGAAAGTGGGACATATGGCAAAAATAATTTATTTACCTCCGTTAGAGCAAAATGTGTCTTGTACAGGTGTAAATTATATTGCCTTAGAAGAGCTAACGCAAAAAGACATTTTTATTAGAATATTAAAAAAAAATGTGTATTTGACATGTTGTAAAACACCCCTTTATGCTAGCAACAGCCTTTTTAATAGTTGTTGCAGTAGAGAAAATACCAACAGAAACCAAATATATTTCTATACTACATACTAACAGCAGTGTCAAACACTCAGAGGTGATGCAAGGGAAAAAAGAAAAGAAGAGCAATTGTGTTGGTGGAGGACACCCACGGAATTCTCACAGCACACACAATTTGGCAAGAGATAATCACTTTAGACAGAGCAAAGGTAAGTGGCACCTAGCACGCATGATCAGTGATTAAGTGTAAATTTTAAGAGGTTGCTGTAGTTGTTTCTCTTGCAATTATTTTCTTTTAAAAGTTCTTAAACAAAAGTTTCAGACAAATTAAATTTAACAGAATTTAATTAAGCAATGAATCATTCGAGAATTGGGCAGTACTCAGAATCAGTAGAAGTTTAGAAAGCTCTACTCCACAAGGTGGGCAGGCAACAGAAAACAGCAGTGAGACACAGAAAACAGAAGTGAGGTACAGAAACAGCTTGATTAGTTACTGCTCAGCCTTGGCCATACATGAACACAGTCTTGTCAGTTGACAGGATGTTATTGGCTGAAGATACAACTAAGCAAGGTTTCCATTTGTTTACATACTAAGTTAAGTTGCAATTTGTCATATAGAAACTCAAGGTACAGAGGCATCCCTAGGCAAAATTTAATTTAATTTAACAAAATGTATATGTTAGACACCTTCAAGGATCAAAAAAGTCTAGTTAAAAAAAAAAATCTAGTATCTCCCATAACATTCTGTACTATCATCTCTTTTTTTTATATATATACTTTAAGTTCTAGGGTACATGTGCACAACATACAGGTTTGTTACATATGTATACATGTGCCATGTTGGTGTGCTGCACCCATTAACTCGTCATTTACATTAGGTATATCTCCTAATGCTATCCCTCCCCCTTCCCCCTCCCCCCTCCCCACATGTTCCCCTTCCTGTGTCCAAGTGTTCTCATTGTTCAATTCCTACCTATGAGTGAGAACATGAAGTGTTTGGTTTTCTGTCCTTGTGATAGTTTGCTGAGAATGATGGTTTCCAGCTTCATCCATGTCCCTACAAAGGACATGAACTCATCCTTTTTTATAGCTGCATAGTAATCCATGGTATATATGTGCCACATTTTCTTAATCCAGTCTATCATTGATGGACATTTGGGTTGGTTCTAAGTCTTTGCTATTGTGAATAGTGCCACAATAAACATATGTGTGCATGTGTCTTTATAGCGGCATGATTTATAATCCTTTGGGTATATACCCAGTAATGGGATGACTGGGTCAAATGATATTTCCAGTTCTAGATCCTTGAGGAATCGCCACACCATTTTCCACAATGGTTGAACTAGTTTACAACCCCACCAACAGTGTAAAAGTGTTCCTACTTCTCCACATCCTCTCCAGCACCTGTTGTTTCCTGACTTTTTAATGATCATCATTCTAACTGGTGTGAGATGGTATCTCATTGTGGTTTTGATTTGCATTTCTCTGATGGCCAGTGATGACGAGCATTTTTTCATGTGTCTGTTGGCTGCATAAATGTCTTCTTTTGAGAAGTGTCTGTTCATATCCTTTGCCCAGTTTTTGATGGGGTTGTTGTTTTCTTGTAAATTTGTTTGAGTTCTTTGTAGATTCTGGATATTAGCCCTTTGTCAGATGGGTAGATTGCAAAAATTTTCTCCCATTCTGTAGGTTGCCTGTTCACTCTGATGGTAGTTTCTTTTGCTGTGCAGAAGCTCTTTAGTTTGATTAGATCCCATTTGTCAATTTTGGCTTTTGTTGCCATTGCTTTTGGTGTTTTAGTCATGAAGTCCTTGCCCATGCCTATGTCCTGAATGGTATTGCCTAGGCTTTCTTCTAGGGTTTTTATGGTTTTAGGTCTAACATTTAAGTCTTTAATCCATCTTGAATTAATTTTTGTATAAGGTTTAAGGAAGGGATCCAGTTTCAGCTTTATGCATATGGCTAGCCAGTTTTCCCAGCACCATTTATTAAATAGGGAATCCTTTCCCCATTTCTTGTTTTTGTTAGGTTTGTCAAAGATCAGATGGTTGTAGATGAGTGGTATTATTTCTGAGGGCTCTATTCTGTTCCATTGGTCTATATCTCTGTTTTGGTACCAGTACCATGCTGTTTTGGTTACTGTAGCCTTGTAGTATAGTTTGAAGTCAGGTAGCATGAGGCCTCCAGCTTTGTTCTTTTGGCTCAGGATTGTCTTGGCAATGCAGGGTCTTTTTTGGTTCCATATGATCTTTAAAGTAGTTTTTTCCAGTTCTGTGAAAAAAGTCATTGGTAGCTTGATGGGGATGGCATTGAATCTGTAAATTACCTTGGGCAGTATGGCCATTTTCACGATCATTGATTCTTCTTATTCATGAGCATGGAATGTTCTTCCATTTGTTTGTATACTCTTTTATTTCGTTGAGCAGTGGTTTGTAGTTCTCCTTGAAGAGGTCCTTCACATACCTTGTAAGTTGGATTCCTAGGTATTTTATTCTCTTTGAAGCAATTGTGAATGGGAGTTCGCTCACGATTTGTCTATCTGTTTGTCTGCTACTGGTGTATAAGAATGCTTGTGATTTTTGCACATTGATTTTCTAACCTGAGAATTTGCTGAAGTTGCTTATTAGCTTAAGGAGATTTTGGGCTGAGACAATGGGGTTTTCTAAATATACAATCATGTCATCTGCAAACAGGGACAATTTAACTTCCTCTTTTCCTAATTGAATACCCTTTATTTCTTTCTCATGCCTGATTGCCCTGGCCGGAACTTCCAACACTATGTTGAATAGGAGTGGTGAGAGAGGGCATCCCTGTCTTCTGTCAGTTTTCAAAGGGAATGCTTCCAATTTTTGCCCATTCAGTATGATATTGGCTGTGGGTTTGTCATAAATAGCTCTTATTATTTTGAGATACATCCCATCAATACCGAATTTATTGAGAGTTTTTAGCATGAAGGGCTGTTGAATTTTGTCAAAGACCTTTTCTCCATCTATTGAGATAATCATGTGGTTTTTGTCTTTGGTTCTGTTTATGTGATGGATTACATTTATTGATTTGCATATGTTGAACCAGCCTTGCATCCCAGGGATGAAGCCCACTTTATCATGGTGGATAAGTTTTTTGATGTGTTGCTGGATTCGGTTTGCCAGTATTTTATTGAGGATTTTTGCATTGATGTTCATCAGGGATATTGGTCTAAAATTCTCTTTTTTTTTTGTTGTGTCTCTGCCAGGCTTTGGTATCAGGATGATGTTGGCCTCCTAAAATGAGTTAGGGAGGATTCCCTCTTTTTCTATTGATTGGAATAGTTTCAGAAGGAATGGTACCAGCTCCTCCTTGTACTTCTGGTAGAATTCGGCTGTGAATCCATCTGGTCCTGGACTTTTTTTTTTTTTTTTTTTGAGACGGAGTCTCGCTCTGTCGCCCAGGCTGGAGTGCAGTGGCCAGATCTCAGCTCACTGCAAGCTCCGCCTCCCGGGTTCACGCCATTCTCCTGCCTCAGCCTCCCGAGTAGCTGGGACCACAGGCGCCGCCACCTCGCCCGGCTAATTTTTTGTGTTTTTAGTAGAGACGGGGTTTCACCGTGTTAGCCAGGATGGTCTTGATCTCCTGACCTTGTGATCCGCCCGTCTCGGCCTCCCAAAGTGCTAGGATTACAGGCTTGAGCCACCGCGCCCGGCCGGTCCTGGACTTTTTTTGGTTGGTAAGCTATTAATTATTGCCTCAATTTCAGAGCCTGTTATTGGTCTTTTCAGGGATTCAACTTCTTCCTGGTTTAGTCTTGAGACAGTGTATGTGTCCAGAAATTTATCCATTTCTTCTAGATTTTCTAGTTTATTTGCATAAAGGTGTTTATAGTATTTTCCCATGGTAGTTTGTGTTTCTGTAGAATCAGGGGTGAAATCCCCTTTATCATTTTTTATTGCGTCTATTTGATTATTCTCTCTTTTCTTCTTTATTAGTCTTGCTAGCGGTCTGTCAATTTTGTTGATCTTTTCAAAAAACCAGTTCCTGGATTCTTCGATTTTTTGAAGGGTTTTTTGTGTCTGTGTCTCCTTCAGTTCTGCTCTGATCTTAGTTATTTCTTGCCTTCTGCTAGCTTTTGAATGTGTTTGCTCTTGCTTCTCTAGTTCTTTTAATTGTGATATTAGGGTGTCAATTTTAGATCTTTCCTGCTTTCTCTTGTGGGCATTTAGTGCTGTAAATTTCCCTCTACACGCTGCTTTAAATGTGTCCCAGAGATTCTGGTATGTTGTGTCTTTGTTTTCATTGGTTTCAAAGAACATCTTTATTTCTGCCTTCATTTCATTATGTACCCAGGAGTCATTCAGGAGCAGGTTGTTCAGTTTCCATGTAGTTGAGCGGTTTTAAGTGAGTTTCTTAATGCTGAGTTCTAGTTTGATTGCACTGTGGTCTGAGACACAGTTTGTTATAACTTCTGCTCTTTTACATTTGCTGAGTAGTGCTTTACTTCTAACTATGTGGTCAATTTTGGAATAAGTGTGATGTGGTGCTGAAAAGAATGTATATTCTGTTGATTTGGGGTGGAGAGTTCTGTAGATGTCTATGAGGTCCACTTGGTGCAGAGCTGAGTTCAATTCCTCGATATCCTTGTTAACTTTCTGTCTCATTAATCTGTCTAATGTTGACAGTGGGGTGTCAAAGTCTCCCATTATTATTGTGTGGGAGTCTACATCTCTTTGTAAGTCTCTAAGGACTTGCTTTATGAATCTGGGTGCTCCTGTATTAGATGCATATATATTTAGGATAGTTAGTGCTTGTTGTTGAATTGATCCCTTTACTATTATGTAATGGCATTCTTGTCTCTTTTGATCTTTGTTGGTTTAAAGTCTGTTTTATCAGACACTACAATTGCAATCCCTGCCTTTTTTTGTTTTCCATTTGCTTGGTAGATCTTCCTCCATCCCTTTATTTTGAGCCTATGTGTGTCTCTGCGTGTGCGATAGGTCTCCTGAATACAGCACACTGATGGGTCTTGAGTCTGTCCAATTTACCAGTCTGTGTCTTTTAATTGGAGCATTTAGCCCATTTACATTTAAGGTTAATATTGTTATGTGTGAATTTGATCCTGTCATTATGATGTTAGCTGGTTGTTTTGCTCGTTAATTGATGCAGTTTCTTCCTAGCATCGATGGTCTTTACATTTTGGCAGACTATCATATCTTTAAGGGATCAAGAAGTCATGGTCTGCTGGTAAAATTACCCCAGTGTTACCTTCAGTGGCATCGGCCTAAATAAGCATCATTGCCTCAAACAGTCAACACAGCTGTATAACTGAACATTCATTTTGCCTTAAGTCTCAACATGCCTTAATCAGATAATTATTCTGAATGACCTACTGTCAATGGGGGAAGAAAGTTGAGGGTAGGAGTTAGAAGTGTTACAGTTCTTATTCCTTGCATCAGAGTACCTAAGACACTCCCTTATGGAAATGTCTTCTAAGCAAAAAGGCAAATGGCCAAGGAGATCCTCGATGATATCCCTCATGGTATATATAATGTGTGCATTAAAGAGCTGAGGCAGATCACCAAACTTATAACCTTAGCATTTGTGTAACCATAGCATTTATAAGTCTTGCAAGCAGGTTCCCATTTATGTAAATACACAGAATACATACATATGTCATATGTATATATGGTGTTAGTTACATTTATTGAATATTTACTATGTGCTAGACACTGTACTAAGTGCTCTATATAGATTAAGTAATAGAATCCACAGTAATTACTGATTAAACCTAATTATTATTATCATGATAAATGATGGAAATAAAACTCGGAGCTATTAAATAGTTTGGTGAAAATTACATAGTGAGTCAGTGGCAATGTTGGTATTTAAACCCAAAATTATCTGACCTCAAAGCCCAAGTTCTTATGCGGCATAGTATGTTGCCTCTTAGTTTTGGTGGATACCAGTTGCTTCAGGTGAGAGAAGATGGTTGTACCTGGCAATGAAGAACACTAAGTGAGTATAAGATACTATGCTAGGTGTGGAGTCATGAGTTAAAAATAATCTCTGCTCTTAAGAACTCACATTGTACTGGGGGAATATGACATAGGCATAGAATATGACATAGGCATAGAAGCTTGCCGTGTAAATGTGTGTGTGAGAAAGTCTTGAGAGGAATAGACACAGTGTTAGTGAAGTTCAAAGAATGGAAAGCTAAAAGCCAGGTGGGTGCTTTGAAAGATGAATAAGAAGGTAGTGGTTAAGCACATAAGCAAACAGCACTGCTTGGGAAAGGAGAAATATATACAAATAAGTAGGGAGGAATGAATAAAAGGGATGAATTAAAGAAAGAGCAAAGAATCCAGTTTGGAACATAAGCATGCATTTAAAAATTAGGCATGTGTGTGGCTCACGCCTGTAATCCCAGCAAGTACCGAGGCTGAGTTTGCAGGATCACCTGAGCCCAGGTATTGGAGGCTGCAGTGAGCTATATTTACACTCTTGCACTCCCGCCTGAGCAACAGAGCAAAACCATGTCTGTAATAATAAAGAAATAAAAAACAAAATTAGCAGGTGACAAGACCGGAAAGAAAGGTGTAGGGCAAAACATGGATAGGCATGAAAGTAACTTTACACTTCTTTAAATGAATAATGGGAGACGACAAAAGACTTGAAGCTAGAATGATCCATACACCAGGGCTGGAATTTAGAATGAAATATATGGTAGCTCTTTGAGAACGGACCAAGGGGAAATCTAGGAGAGGGGAAGGGATGTGGCATTTGACAGCAATAGTCCATGTGATGTGTTTTGCAGCCTTAGTGTAAAGCCTATGAAGATGAAATACATTTGGAAACTCACTCTTGTGAATTATTTATATGATAAATTAAACCTGACCAAAGATCATTGCAGAAATCTGGTGAGAGTATCAATATGAGTGGAAAGTTGGAAAGTCTTCAGTTGTCCTATCCTATTTCCAACAGCTTTACGTTACTAACAACAACAACAACAACAAAAGAATTCTACATCACAGAAAAGAGCCAACAACTGTAGAGAGATCAGGATGCTCTACACTGGATGCTAATATGAAATTGCAGCAGGAAACAACAGCAGGAGAGAACTATCTATTATAAAGTAAAAGAAAATGAAACAAAATGGAAAAATCTTTAAAGTCTCGTAGGCCTGCAACTTGCTAAATTGTTCTAGTGTTGTTTCTTTTACATTTGGGCACTAACATTTAAATAGGGCAATCTGACATTGTTACCTGTGAAACAGAGTGTTTCTAAAGAAACAAGTCCTGAAATTACAAATTAACATTTAGATAGAGTAATCTTCCAAAATTGAGACACAAAATGCTTTCACATCACACCAAGGAGCTCCCTGCCATTGTATAATCCTTTAAAAAAAATCTATTGAAGAGGCTGGGCGTGGTGGCTCACGCCTGTAATCCCAGCACTTTTGGGAGGCAAGGAAGGTGGATCACCTAAGGTCAGGAGTTTGAGACCAGCCTGACCAACATAATGAAACCCCATCTCTACTAAAAACACAAAAATTAGCTGAGTATGGTGGCATGCACCTATAATCTCAGCTGCTCAGGAGGCTGAGGCAGGAGAATGTCTTGAACCCAGGAAACGGAGATTGCAGTGAGCTGAGATCACCATTGCACTCCAGCCTGGGCAACAAGAGCAAAACCCTGTCTCAAAAAAAGAAAAAAAAAATCTATTTAAGAAAACGGTTTGCACCAAAATTATGCTGGAAGTCAACGATTAATCTAATGGTCATACAGTAGACCCATAAAAGAGATTGTGAAAAGGTTCACTTTGATTTTTATTATTTTTAATTTTAACTCTAGATTACATCAGCAAGTGTTTTAAAGTAACTAATATTTGCTGCTACAGATCTGAGCAAACTCAGTGATGTTTCTTTAAAGACAATATCTTAAATTTGCTTATAAGAGTTCTAGATTAGTCAAAGTAAGTATTTTCAGCATATAACCTTGTGCTGATCAGATAAACTGATATACAAACTTAACTCAATGGAATTAAGAGGCACAGGCATATAATGTCTCTGGCCTTTATCTAGCCTTCCTCTACAGATACTTCTGAAGGTTCTCAGCCTGCTCAACTGCTTGAGGTTATAGCCAACTTTGCCTCAGACCAGAATCAGTCTGCACCATTCTGCACCACACCTACCACACCTAGCAGTACTTCGTATATATATGTGTGTGTGTGTGTGTGTGTGTGTGTGTGTGTGTGTGTGTGTATTGTATATAATGTTTTATTTTCAGTCGGGATCTCTCTTCCGTCACCCAGGCTAGAGTGCAGTGGCAGGATCTCCGCTTACTGCAACCTCGACTTCCTGAGCTCTGGTGATTCTCCCATCTCAGCCTCCCAAGTAGCTGGGACTAAAGGCATGTGTTAGCACACCTGGAGTTTTTTGTATTTTAGTAGTAATGAGGTTTCGCCGTGTTGCTCATGCTGGTCTCAAACTCTTGGGCTCAAATGATCCACCCGCCACGGCTTCCCAAATTGCTGAGATTACAGGCATGATCCACCATGCCTGGCCTCCTGGCAGTACTTTAACAGGCCCAGTCTCACTATCTAAGCACAGAATTTAACGTGTTACTGTAGCCATGGAAACCTAAATGTCCATGTTTGCTAAACCAATTGCACGTGGCTATGTTTCCCTGCTTCCTGTTTTACCTTCCAATTTTCAGATGAGATTGGAGAGAAAACACGGAATTGGTTATCTGGTTATTGAACATCTTCCATATGCTCACTTTAGAAACTTTATTGTGCTAACCTTCATGGCAATTCTATAAGAATGATATAAATATCCCCAAGTTACAGATGCAGAAACAAATTCAAATAATTTGTCACTTGTCTCAGGCTCTATGTATAGTTAATGAGATAGTCACTGACTGCATTCTTACTACAAAGAGAACCAAATAATGAGGTTGCCTAACCCTGAGTATCATCATTGATCACATATTTTTTTCTGCAGAATGTTTCCCTCCAGATCAGGACTTTTGGCGTCCTAAAGTTAGTCCAAATTCATCAAATTCCCTCTTGCACATTTGAATGTGTCCTGCTGGCAACTCTTCTTTGAGGATAATACCTTCATCCCAAATGTGATGAGGCCCCCAGCTCTGGCCTCACCTATTCCTGGTGTTTATTCCGCTCTCAAGTGGCCTCCATTTCACTCTCAATGTGCTTTACTTATGAGTCCTCATGATAAACCAAGTGACAAGCTTTTAGCAGCTTGGTTTCAGTGTCGTCAACAAGGCTACTTCTGTGATTACAAACGCAATTTGTTTTGCTTGGGTGCTAGACATTGCTGGAAGACTCATGCACGGGCTGATGAGTCATAATCCAAAACTCTGTGTAAACAAATGATTCATATGATAGAAGTATATTCACCCTTGATTTCTTCCTTATATTTGAAAACTGAATCTCCGTATTTTATTCATTTGATTTATTATTATATTGAATAGTGCTTAAATTCTATAATTTATTTTCCAAAGCCTAATAACCGGTAGCTATAAAAGGCATAGTAGCAACTTTTTTTCTAAGTTGGTTGCCAATATTTTGTGATCCAAGAGCTCCAGAAGAATGGTTCCCATCTGTTGTGCTATGTATTCATCTGCTATGGGAGCTCATAAGCCTTTTATCTATGGACATGACACCCATCTGCTCTGTTGCTAAGATTCATTAACATGCCATGAGAATCGTGGGATGTCAGGTCACACCTGGGATACATGTTCACTGAGAGGCCATTATGTATAAATATAAGAATAGGGGACAGTGTATGATTGGACAAACAGCATGGACTTTAGACAGAATATTTATGTTTAAATTCCCCTATCAAACACTTGCAAACTGTGCAACATTAGGCACATTATTTAACCTCTCTGAGACTCATTTTCCTCAACTGAGGAATTAATGGCTATACAACAATAAAGCTGCTATAAGGACTGGATGAATTGAAATTATGACTTTAGAACACTTAATATAAGGTCATTAGTAATCACTTAAAAATAAAAGTTACTAATGATTAAAAGCAAAGTACTCAAACGGCTAAAGGTAAATGACAATGACAATGACAAAACCTTAGGACTCTGGGCAGAGAACAATGTTGAATATTTTCTGTATGTCTAAAAATAAAACCCTACACTTACAAATAATGTTATCACATCAGGGTGTGTTGATTTTTTATATTTAGTCTTTCTACTGTCTAAAGAGTTACCTCTAAACTTGTCTTGGCATTTGAGGCCTTCAGCAACATAATTCTTGAAGATGAAAATTACTCTCAAAAGTTCCCAGATTGTGGCCGGGCGCGGTGGCTCAAGCCTGTAATCCCAGCACTTTGGGAGGCCAAGACGGGCGGATCACGAGGTTAGGAGATCGAGACCATCCTGGCTAACGCGGTGAAACCCCGTCTCTACTAAAAAAAATACAAAAAACTAGCCGGGCGAGGTGGCTGGAGCCTGTAATCCCAGCTACTCGGGAGGCTGAGGCAGGAGAATGGCGTAAACCCGGGAGGCGGAGCTTGCAGTGAGCTGAGATCCGGCCACTGCATTCCAACTTGGGCGACAGAGCGAGACTTCATCTCAAAAAAAAAAAAAAAAAAAAAAAAAAGTTCCCAGATTAAGCTTTGAAATAATTCTGGCCTCAAATCTTTCCATGATAATAGTTAGCTTATGTTTCTAAAGAACATACACATTTTCCACACAACTTAAAGAAATCATACCAAAGAAACACATCCTGAACTTCAAGCCAAAAGATAAGTGTATTGGGCTTTGAGGAAAACATTAAACTGTGAAGTGTGTGATTCAAAAACATTTTTTTTAAGTGTAAGTATCTTAAAACTATCAAAAATATCACCTGTTGTGAAACTGTAGCTGACAAGTAAAGGAAGTTAATGATATGTGCACCTTGGAAAACTTTGTATTGTTTTCTGACCCCATTGAATTTTTTTCAAGATACTTCTGTTGCTAATAAAAGAGCATTCCAGGCCGGGCATGGTGGCTCATGCCTGTAATCCGAGAACTGTGGGAGGCCGAGCGACCAGAGTGACCAACATGGAGAAACGCGGTCTCTACTAAAAATACAATATCAGCCAGGCATGGTGGCACACGCCTGTAGTCCCAGCTACTCGGGAGGCTGAGGCAGGAGAATTGCTTGAACCAGGGAGGCGGAGGTTGCAGTGATCCAAGATTGCGCCATTGCACTCCATCCTGGGCAACAAGAGCAAAACTCTGTCTCAAAAAATAATAATAATAAATAAATAAATAAACAAACCATCAAATAAAAGAGCATTCCAAGGGTCAAACACTGTGACTCATGCCTGTAATCCCAGCACTTTTGGAGGTCAAAGTGGGTAGATTACTTGAGGCCAGTAGTTTGAGACCAGCCTGGTCAACAGGGTGAAACCTCACCTCTACCAGAAATACAAAAATTAGTGGAGTGTGGAGGTGTGCACATGCAATGTCAGCTACTTGGGAGGCTAATGTATGAGAATTGCTTGAGCCTGGGAGGTGAAGGTTGCAGTGAGCTGAGATTGTACCACTGCACTCCAGCCTGGGTGACAAAGCAAGACTCTGTCTCGGAAAAAAAAAAAAAAAAAAAAAAAAAGCGTTGCAAGTGGCCTCACCACACAGACAAAAATTGAAATCAATACAAAAATATTACCCTAGCATAGTCTAACATTTAATGAATCAAATATGCATAGTCAAGAAAGGTAGGTTTCCCTGGAAAAGAAGTAAAGACACTAGTGCTGACTTTTAACCTGAGCATCTAAATCTTCCTTTGGGGTGTTTTGTTTATAAACAAAACAAAAACTCAAATTGATGTGACTCATTCTGTCGGAAATTATAGACCATTTGGAATATGAAAGATTTATATAAGAGATAATTTTATTTTATGAAAACTGATTAGCCAAATTCCTGTGGATTTCTTAATTGTGCTGTGGTAAAATATAAGATCAATGTAGCAGTTCCTTCATCTAGTAAATTTGCTGCTAACAGATTGAATTAGTGATCCTGTTAGCACTATTCCAGGATTAGGTCATTCTTCTACACTGCTAATTCTCACATTCCATCACTCTTAGTTTCTCTCAACCTACAGAAAGATTTTCATTAAAGATTACCATAGTAGTTTACTGATATAGTTTGGCTCTGTGTCCTCACCAAAATCCCATGTTGAATTGCAATCCCCAATGTTGAGGGAGGGACCTGGTGGGAAGTAATTGGATCATGGTGGCAGATTTCCCCCTTGTTGTTCTCATGATAGTGAGCGAGTTGTGAGGCTATCGGGTTGTTTGTAAGTGTGGAGGACATCCCCCTTCACTCTCTTCCTCCTGCTCCCACCATGGGAAGTTGTGCTGGCTTCGAGTTCACTTTCTGCCATTATTGTAAATTTCCCGAGGCCCTTCCAGAAGCAGAAGCCTATACAGCCCACAGAACCATGAGACGATTAAACCTTTTTTCTTTATAAATTACCCAGCCTCAGGTGTGTCTTTAGAGCAGTATGAGAATAAACTCACACAGAAAATTGGTACCAGAAAAGTGGGGCATTGCTATACAGTTACCTGAAAATGTGGAAGTGACTTTGGAACTGAGTAACTGGCAGAGGATGAAACAGTTTGAAAGGTTCAGAAGAAGACAGGAAGATGGGGGAAAGTTTGGAACTTCCTAGAGACTTGTTAAATTGTTGTGACCAAAATGTGGACAGTTATATGAACAATGAAGTCCATGCTGAGGTGGTCTCAGATGAAGATGAGGAACTTACTGGGAAATGCAATAAAGGTCACTCTTGCTATGCTTTGGCAAAGAGACTGGCAGCATTGTGCCCCTGCTCAAGGAATTGGTTGAACTTTTTAAGAGAGACGATTTAGGGTATCTGATGGAAGAAATTTCTAAGCAGCATAGTGTTCAAGATGTGACCAGGCTGCTTCTAAAAGCCTATACTTACTTGTATAAACAAAGAAATTACCTGAAACTGTAACTTATATTTTAAAAGGGAAGTAGAGCATGAAAGTTTGAAAAATTTACAGCTTGGCCATGTGGTAGAAAAGTCTATTTTCGGAGCTGGGTGCTGTGGCTCAGGCCTGTAATCCCAGTGCTTTGGGAGGCCGAGGTGGGTGGATCACGAGGTCAGGAGATCGAGACGATCCTGGCTAACACAGTGAAACCACGTTTGTACTAAAAATACAAAAAAAATTACCTGGGTGTGGTGGCTGGCACCTGTAGCCCCAGCTATTTGGGAGACTGAGGCAGGAGAATGGCATGAACCCAGGAGATGGAGCTTATAGTGATCTGGAGTCGCACCACTACACTCCAGCCTGGGCAACAGAGCGAGACTCTGTCTCAAAAAAAAAAAAAAAAAGCCCATTTTCTGTGGAGGAATTCAAGCTGGTTGCACAAATTTGCATATGTAAAGAGGAGCCAAATGTTGACAGCCAAGATAAAGGGGAAAATGCCTCGAAAGCATTTCAGAGACCTTCACAGAAGTCCCTCTCATCACAGACCTGAAGGCTTGGGAGAGAAAAATGGTTTCATGAGCTGTGCCCAGGACACTGCTGCTCTGTGCAGCCTTAGGACATGGTGCCCTGTGTCCCAGCTGTTCTAGCTCCAGCTGTGGTTAAAAGGGGCCAAGGTACAGCTTGAGCCCTTGTTTCAGAGAGTGCAAGCCCCAAGTCTTGGCAGCTTCCACATAGTATTGAGCCTGCCGTTACACAGAGGGCAAGAGTTGAGGCTTGGGAGCCTCTGCCGAGGTTTCAGAGGATGAATGGAAAAACCTCAATGTCCAGGCAAGACATCTGCTGCATGTGATGAAGCCCTCAGGGAGAACCCCTACTAGGGCAGTACAGAGGGGATATGTGGGGTTGGAGTCCTCACACAGAGTCCCCACTAGGGTACTGCCTAGTGAGCTGTGAAAAGACGGCCACTGTTTCCAGACCCCAGAAT
This sequence comes from Macaca fascicularis, assembly GCF_037993035.2. Lineage (NCBI taxonomy): Eukaryota > Metazoa > Chordata > Mammalia > Primates > Cercopithecidae > Macaca > Macaca fascicularis. The sequence continues at coordinate 98,782,918 of NC_088395.1, read as the reverse complement.
GGCAGATCCACTGAGAGTTTGCCCTGTGCACCTAGAAAAGCCACAGGCACTCAATGCCAGCCCATGAAAACAGCCAAAAAGGCTGTACACTGCAACGCTGCAGGAGTGGGGATGCCCAAGGACTTCGGAGCCCATCCCTTGCATCAGTGAGGTCTGGATGTAAGACACGGTATAAAGGTAATTATTTTGCAGCTTTAGAACGTAATAACTGCCCTGCTGGGTTTTGGACTTGCATGGGGCCTGTAGCCAATTTGCTTTTCCCATTTTCTCCCTTTTGGAATAGGAGGATTTCCTCAATGCCTGTACCCTCGTTGTATCTTGGACATGACTAATTTTTTTTTTTTTTTTTTTTTTTTTTTAAATTACGGGCTAGTAGTCAGAAGGGACTTGCCTTGTCTCAGATGAGACTTTGGACTTCAATTTTTTTTAGTCAATGCTGGAATTAGTTAAAACTTTGGGGGCCTGCTGGGAAGGCATGACTGTGTTTTGAAATCTGAAAAAGACATGAGATTTGGGAGGGGTCAGGGGAAGAGTGATATAGTTTGGCTCTGTGTCCTCACTCAAATCTCATGTTTAATTGTAATCCCCAATGTTGTGGGAGGGACCTGGTAAAAGGTGATTGAATCCTGGGAGCAGACTTCCCCCTTGCTTTTCTTATGATAGTGAGTGAATTCTCATGAGATCTCGTTGTTTGAAAGTGTATAGGACTTCCTTCTTCACTTTCTCTCCCCAATGCTTCCACCATGTAAGATGAACTGGCTTACCCTTCACCTTCTGCGTGATTGTAAGTTTCCTGAGGCTTCCATAGCCATGCCTCCTGTACAGCCTGCAAAATTGTGAGTCAATTAAACCTTTTTTTCTTTATTAATTACCCAGTCTCAGATAATTCTTTATAACAGTGAGAACAGACTAATACATTTACCATTTCTAAAAAATTGCATTTTGGGGGGCATTTCAACATCTTATATTCTGTATGGTCTGTGTATCTTATTGTTTATTTCTTTTCACTCCAGCATCATAAAGGATCATCTTACTTTATCATATGCAAATATATGCAAATATATACATATGTTTGTTTGTTTGTTTGTTTGTTTCAGGGACCATCTTCTGTTCTTGCTTTTCATTCTTGGTGAGAAACTATAATAAAATGATTAGGAAAATGAGCTTTGAAGCCAGACAAAGGGAGTTTGCATCCTGTCTTTTGTACTCACTAGCATCTTTCTGTTCCCCAATTTCCTCATTTATAAAATACAGAAAATAAAAATAATAGTTTTAATAACAGTCACAGGTTAGTAATGAAAATTAGATGAGTTCATGTTTTAAATGTTTAGGAGACTGCCTAATATATAGTAAATTTATATAAATTTTTTAAAGAAAAGAAAATTTTTTTTTTTTTTTTGAGACAGAGTCTCACTCTGGCACCCAAGCTGGAGTGCATTGGTGGGATCTCGGCTCACTGTAACCTCTGCCGCTCGGGTTCAAGCGATTCTACTGCCTCAGCTTGCTGAATAGCTGGGATTCTAGGCACCTGCCACCACACCCAGCTAATTTTTGTATTTTTAGTAGAGACGGGGTTCCACCATCTTGGCCAGGTTGGTCTTAAACTCCTGATTTCGTGATCCACCCGCCTCGGCCTCCCAAAGTTCTAGGATTACAGGTATGAGCCACCACGCCTAGCCTAGAAATAACTTTTATGACCACATTTGGCTTCCATCGTCTTTCCAAAGTGATCATTCTTTCTAATGTCTTTATTTTTCTTGTATCACTTTACATAGCACTATTTTATGTCCTTTTTGTGCCAGAAGTCAGTTATGCTTTTTGTAGAAGACATGAGTCATAAGCTGTGACCATTGATATTTGGAAAATTAAAGTCAAACAATAGGTTCATTCCCCACTCCCATATATTCTACAGCAGTTGTCTAGTGCTGTTATTCCAAGCTACTTATTTCTCAGTAAATATAAGACATGATTACAAAATATTGTATTTAATGAAGTACAGTGGTAGTCAAGATATTGTCTAAATGCATAATTAGAATGGCATCTTAGTAGAATAATTTTTTTACAAGCCAGGCAATTGCTATTCAATGTCATAGAAAAGCATGAAAAAGTCCCAATAAGTCGACCCCAGTTTTATTTTGTTTCAGTTTGTTTACAGAACATCATTCAGTTTTAGACTTGCTAACTCATTATAATTGCCATGAATCAGGGGAAGGGAAGGTGAAGAGTGAATTTATTGTGGAAGGGGAAACGATCGAATCATCATAAAATGCCACATTACAAAAAAATAAGAATTCCATGCTAACTCGCTTATACATATGGCATGTGCAAAGCTGATCAACTGCCATTTTTTTGAGTACCTCTCTATTTCCTCTAAGTATTGCACAGCTGCTAGCATATTTGCTGCAGTGAATGTTTTTGATCCCATTGGCCCCTAGAAATTGAAAATATGTTCAGGGTGATTTGATTTATCTTCTGAAGTTGATTAAAACTAACATTAATTTTTGAAAACCTAATTTAGGACTTCATTATATTTACTCCAGTTATATATCAAAATATTTTTAAAGATGCTAACAAAAATGATCATTATCCTAATAAGGAAATAGACATTCTCATTTGATTTTCTTTACTCAAAGAATAAATTGACCTATGATTCCACAATTCCCACAATAATTAGTTGAATACTTGGTTTTTCAGCTAGGATCCACTGTTTTATGGGACACCACTGCAGCATTTGCCAACTAAAAAAAAAAAGAAAAAAGAAAAAACCCACCAGGCGTGGTGGCTCACGCCTGTAATCCCAGCACTTTACAAGGCTGAGCCAGGCAGGCAGATCAGCTGAGGTCAGGAGTTCGAGACCAGCCTGGCCAACGTGGTAAAACATTGTCTCTACTAACAATACAAAAATTAGCCGGGCATGGTGGGGTCACCTGTAATCCCAGCTACTTGGGAGGCTGAGGCAGGAGAATTGCTTGAACCTTGGAGGCAGAGGTTACAGTGAGCCGAGGCAGTGGCCTTGCACTCCAACCTGGGCAACAAGAGCAAAACTCTGTCTCAAAAAAATTAAATTAAATTAAAGATTTTCAAAAAGTCACTATCTGTATCGTGAATGTTAATTAATTGGCATCTAGATTGTTGAATGTGGCATTATCAAAGTATTTAAAGATTTCAATGGAGGAATAGAAATGATTTAACTTCTAAATTGCACTCTACTTCCACTAGTTTCTATTTTCAGAATATTGCTTTTAAAATTCCCCAAATTAAGTAATGAATATCTTGTTAAGAATAAGATATTTCATAAGAAACCATAAAAGTTGATTCATGAAATAAGTATTTTTTTAAGCTTTTCAGGGGCAAGCACAATGTTCCTTAAAAAACAAGATTGAAAAGCCCTTATCCGTACATACTTTGCCTGTAATAATACCATATACACAATGTAACCCATCAGTCTATGGTCTATCTTAAATTGCAATTGAAGCCTCAGGCAGTCAAGGCTGTCAGATAACTTTAAAAAGATCTTCAAGAAAAAAGTGCCCCTTTTATAAGAAATAATTGTGTCAATAACAAGATTTTATCTTTGTTAACAGACAAAAGAATTGGTAATTGGTAAATCAGTAGAGTTAATTGTATGGCACTCCATTTACCGGAATGCAGTCAGAAATAACTACTTGCTTAGATAAAAGGTCATTCATTTATGCCTGGGTGCAGTAGCTCATGCCTGTAATCCCAGCACTTTGGGAGACCGAGGCGGGTGGATCACCTGAGGTCAGGAGTTCGAGCCCAACCCCAGCCTGGCCAACATGAAATACTGTCTCTACTAAAAATCCAATAATTAGCTGGGCATGGTGGCAGGCACCTGTAATCCCAGTTACTTGGGAGGCTGAGGCAGGAGAATCGCTTGAACCCAGGAGACGGAGGTTGCAGTGAGCCGAGATCGTTCCATTGCACTCTAGCCTGGGCGACAACAGCGAAACTCAGTCTCAAAAAAAAAAAAAAAAAAAAAAAAAAATCATTGATTTAGCATCTTCTTATTCATCGAGGAAAAGTGTGATATTACAATGTCTAATTCCATCTGACTTCTATTTATCCCAGTGATACTTGATGTCATATTGGTAGGTTAAATTTTATAATCTTAAGGTGCCTATTTGAAATTGTGTGCTTTTCTTCAACACTTCTATTCTGAAGACCACAGCAATGGTTTCTTAATCAAACATTCAATAAACGTGTAGTATAATTCTGAGATGCCTCTTGGATACAGGTGTAGGTGGGATTATTATGTTATGTTTGCCTTGTATTCTACATTCTCACCAATTTTCTTGAGACTGAATCAGCAGGGCATGACTTGAAAGTCATAGTAAAACCACCTTTGCAAAAATTATAATTAAGAAAATTATTACAGTGAAAGAGATTGCACCTAACTGACCCCATTTTGCTTCTAACTGCCAAGCTGTCCGTGTTCATTCCTGGGCATAGCATAGGCTGAACTGTCGGAGGAACTTAGTTTATGGTTTAACTTTGGTACAAAGACCATAATAGCCTGATATGGTTTGACTCTGTGTCCCTACCTAACTCTCACTTTGTATTGTAATAATCCCCATGTGGCAAGGGTGGGACCAGGTGGAAATAATTGAATCATGGGGGCAGTTCACCCTATGCTGTTCTCATGAGATCTGATGGTTTTATAAGGGGATTCCTCCTTCGCTCAGCACTCACTTTGTCTCCTGCCACCAGGTGGCTTCCACCATGATTATAAATTTCCTGAGGCCCCCTTCTCAGCCATGGAGAACTGTGAGTCAATTAAAACCCTTTGCTTTATGAATTATCCAGTCTCCGGTATTTCTTCATAGCAGCATGAGAACAGGCTAATACCATAAATTCGTACCGAGGTAGGTAAGGGGGTGCTGATATAAGGATACCCTAAAATGTGGAAACGATTTTGGAACTGAGTAACAGGCAGAGTTTGGAACAGTTTCAACAGTTCAGATGAAGACAGAAAAATGTGGGAAAGTTTGGAACTTACTAGAGAATTGTTGAATGACTTTGACCAAATTGCTGATAGTGACATCGACAATGAAGTACAGGCTGAGGTAGTCTCAGATGGAGATGAGGAACTTATTGGGAACTGGAGAAAAGGTCACTCTTGCTATGTTTTAGCAAAAAGAATGGTGGCATTTTGCCCCTGCCTTAGAGATCTATGGAACTTTGAACTTGAGAGAGATGATTTATGGTGTCTGGCGGAATAAATTTCTAAGTGGCAAAGAGTTCAAAAGGAAGCAGAGCATAAAATTTTGGAAAATTTAAGCCTGACGATGTGATAGAAAAGAAAAACTCATTTTCCGGGAGAAATTCAAGCCTGTTGCAGAAATTTGCGTAAGTAATGAGGAGCCAAATGTTAATCACCAAGACAATGGGGGAAATGTCTTCAGGACATGTTAGAGACCTTCCTGGCAGCCCCTGCCATCACAGTACCAAGATCTAAGAGGGAAAAATGATTTTATGGGCTGGGTCAAGGTCCTTCTTGCTCTGTGCAGCCTCAAGGCATGGTGACCTGTGTCCCAGGTGCTTCAGTTACAGTCATGGCTAAAAGGGCCCAACATATAGCACAGGTCATTGCTTCAGAGGGTGCAAGTCCCAAGCCTTGGTGGCTTACATGTGGAGTTGGGGCTGCAGGTGCACAGAAGTCAAGAATTGGGATTTGGGAACCTCCACCTAGATTTCCGAGTATGTATGGACACACCTGGTTGACCAGGCAGAAGTTTGCTGCAGGGGCAAAGCCCTCATAGGGAACTTCTGCTAAGGCAGTACAGAAGGGAAATGTGGAACTGGAGCCCCCACACAGAGTCCCTACTTGGGCACTGCTTAGTGGAGCTGTGAGAAGAAGGCCACCATCCTCCAGACCCCAGAATGGTAGATCCTCCAACAGCCTGTACTGTGCACCTAAAAAAGCCACAGACACTCAGGGCCAGTTTCTGAAAGCAGATAGGAGGTAGGCTGTACCCTGCAAAGCCACAGGGGCAGAGCTGCCCAAGATTGTGGGAGCCCAACTCTTGCATCAGCGTGACCTGGGTGTGAGATGTAGATTCAAAGGAGATCTTTTTGGAAATTTAAGATGTAAAACTGCCCTATTGGATTTTGGGCTTGCATGGGGCCTGAAACACCTTTGTTTTGGCCAATTTCTTCCATTTGGCATAGGTGTATTTACCTAATGCCTGTACCTCCATTGTATCTAGGAAGTAACTAACTTGCTTTTGGTTTTACAAGCTCATAGGAGAAAGGGACTTGCCTTGTCTCAGATGAGACTTTGGACTTGGACTTTTGGGTTAATGCTGAAATGAGTTAAGACTTTGGGAGACTGTTGGAAAGGCATGATTGTGTCTTGAAATGTGAGGAAATGAGATTTGGGAGAGACCAGCAGTGGAATGATGTGGTTTGGTTCAGTGTTCCCACCCATATCTCACTTTGATTTGTAATAATTCCCATGTGTCCAGGGTGGGACCAGGTGGAGATAATTGAATCATGGGGGCAGTTCCCCTCATGCTGTTCTCATGACAATGAGTTCTCACAAGATCTGATGGTTTTATAAGGGGTTTCCTCTTTTGCTTGGCACTCAGTGTCTCTTCTGCAGCCCTGTGAAGTGATGATTTCTGCAATGATTGTAAATTTCCTGAGGCCTCTCCAGTCATGCATAACTGTGAGTCAATTAAACTTCCTTTCTTTATAAATTACCCAGACTCAGGTATTTCTTGCTAAAAGTGTAAGAACATACTAATACATAGCCCTTTCCCAAAACCAACTTCTTTCTTGTCTGGGGTCTAAACTGCCTTTGCAGGACTAACATATTAGCCACAAGATTAGGAATTATGGTTTACGAGTCATGCAGCTGGAGGCTGCAAGATTCTGAACCCCCCAAATTGCTCCTGGGGATAACATCTCTATTGTAAACCCTAAGATCAGTGCTTGAGGTATTTTCAATACCCTGCACTTGATGGATCAACTGGTACTACCCAGATAGGTAAACTGACTCAGCAAAAGAAGACAGCTTCAACATTCCCTTGATTTCGTCTCTGACCCAACCAATTAGTACTCTCCACTTTCTGACCACCTACCCACCAAATTATCCTTAAAAACCTCCATCCTCTCCTGAGTTTTTGGGTAATAATAAAACTCTAGTTTCCTGTACAGCTGACTCTGTGTGAATTAAACTCTTTCTCTATTGTAATTCTCCTGTCTTGATAAATTGGCTCTGTCTAGGCAGCAGGAAACGAGAACCCATTGGGAGGTTACGATAGTTTCAAACTTGGTGAAACTTCACTAATTCAGGCTGGAATAACTTAAAACTTGTGAAAATTTGGACAGAATCCTGGGTTGGGATTTACTTTAATAATATTAATCATATCTCCTCACAGTGCATAAATTAATTCTGAAACTCTTTGTAAAGAGCATAAATTAAATCTGTGAAATATTGTAGGATGTTATAATTACAGAACACATGACTTCCATGAATTTCAGATGCACACATAAATTAATAAATAATTAACATGATCCTCCTTCCATTCCATTTGGGTTATATATCTAATAGTCTAGATTCATATTTGTGTATTTACATTATTTGAATTTCTTTATCCTATAAAAAATAAAAGACATTTGAAAATAACTAGGTAGAAGGCAATTTATGGATATTAATTTGATACCAGAGGAGTCAGATTCAGGACTTTATTAACAATGGTATAACAACCAGTCATAGAATACCAAATAACATATAGATGTCTGGACATTGGCCTTCTAACCCCATTTTTTTAAGTCCTCTTAAAACCTATACTAGGAAAACAAATTAGAATTGAACTTTTGGTCACATTTTTTAGCTGTCCCGACCAAAATAAGTAAAAGTGGTTGCTTTACAAATACACTTTATGACTTGATTTTTAAAAACAAATTCAGACTGGTTGTGTTAGAGTAGGTAGCTATACAGACATGAGCAGGGCAGAAGATGCTCCTCCCCCAAGAATGTCAGGTGACCATCAGGTGATGGTCAGGCTGTCATTAAACTGTCCCTTTAAAATAATAATCAGTCGCAGCAGAGGCAAGGAAAGGGAGACTCCCAAAAGATAGAAAACACCTGAAGCTGGTGATCAGCAGCTTCCCAATAAGATCTCAGGAGTTGGGTGAGTGGGCTCAAACATGTACGGTAAGAGGCAAAATGGCAGAGTTTAACTGGTATATGACCTTCCTCTAGGAATACTCAACTGGTAAGGGAAAAATGCCTCAAATGAGCATGCGCACAACTTCAGTAAACACACTGCAAATGTGGCTCCTCCCAAGTGCTGACAGGCCACTGCAGGAGGATAGCCCATCCCAACAAAAAATCAAGGAAGAAGACACACAAACCTTGGATCCATGCCAATGTGTAAAAACCTCAAGTCAAGGGTCGAACAGGGTACTTGGATTTCTCAAATTGCCCACTTGGCCCTCTACCAAGTGCACTTTGCTTCCTTTCATTACTGCTCTGAAACTTTTTAATATACTGTCACTCTTGCTCTAAAACTTGCATTGGTCTCTCACTCATCCTTATGTTCTTTGGTTGAATTCTTCCCTCCAAGGGAAGAGTTTGCTGCAGACCTACCATATTTACTGCTGCTAATATTATCCCCCAAACAAACTTGTTTCAATGAAGTTTTACTAAAGTTTGCCTAATTAACATAAAAAGCAAATTATGCTATATTATGCTAAAACTTAAATTTAAGTCATATTATAAAACAGCAGTTTTACTTTTTTTCAATCCATGATTACAAAACTACACTTAAACATCAGCAGAATAAACATTTAGAAGATGCTTTTAGAGAAATACTTTTACCTGATCCAACAAGTTAATTTCACTGTTATTATCAAATCACACTAAAAAGATATATATTTACTGTCATATTTTCAACAGTAAATTTTGAGTCCAGCACAAAATCACCTGAGGAAATGTAAGGGAACACACATTGTGTACACTACTTAAGAGTATTCCTCATACCTTTATAAAAATCATTTAAAAGGAAGAGGGAGGAAAAATCATAGGGCTTTTTTCATACCTGTGGTTGGGGATGAATCCAGACCTCCACAGTAGTAGACTCTTTCATGGGGGTGCAAGATCGCATGATCTCCTTCATTGGCTTTAGAAGGGAAGAAAATAGAAGTATTTTAAGCTGTTTGTTAAAAGTAAAATACACAGTACATTTTATATTAACATTGCCTACAGGTAGCTAAAATAGTGCCTGGGTAAATTATCTCTTTTTAGAAATCATAGTTTATTTATGTAACAAATGGTTATTGAGGGTTAACCATATGCCACACGTAGCTCTAGGTACTAGAGTTAAAAAAGAGAAAAAAAAGAAAATAAATTTATTTTCTCATGGAGTTTACATGGAGTTCTATTATATGTTCTATTAAACATATGAATGAAATTGTGGAGGACAATTTAAATGATACCAGTAACCCCAGTGCTTTGGGAGGTCAAGGTGGGAGGATCACTTGAGCCCAGCATTTTGGAGGCTGCAGTGAGCTATGATTCTGCCACTGCACTCTAACCTGGGCAGCAGAGCAAGACCTTGTCTCAATAAAATAAAATAAAATAAAGATAAAAAAATTAAATATTTAAATGGCTGACATTTAAGCTGTAGAAAATTTCTGTCCAATGCTTTTGCAACCTAATGGCTTCAAGGGTTATATTTGTGAATGTGCTCTTGTTGCAAATTAAAATCAATCTTGTGTGTGCCACCACAACACAAATTTGCTATTTGCCATACAAAGATATGTAATAGATGTGATAAATGCCAAGGGATTTAATAGATGTGATAAGTGCCAAGTGTATTGAGGATGCAGATCCTCTGCAAATTATCATCGTCTTTTCAGGAATTAACAGATTTTACCAAAGATGTTCAGTTGTTACTTATGTAAGGAAGGAATACCAAGTTGGAAGTGATTGAAGAATTATCCTATATCTTGGCTATTGTGATTAGTGCTGCAATAAACATAAAAGTGCAGGTATCTTTTGGATATATCAATTTTCTTTTCTTTTTCATTTTTTTTTGGATATATACCCAGCAGTATGATTGCTGGATCATATGATAGATCTATTTTCAGTTTTTCCAGGAACATCCTTACTGTTTTCCATAGTGGATGTATTTACATTCCCATCACCAATGTTTCAGCATTCCCCTTTCTCCACATCCTCTCCATTATCTGTGTGTTTTTTTGTTTGTTTGTTTGTTTTGTTTTTGTCTTTTTGTAATAGCCCTTTTACCTGGAATGAGATGCTATTTCATTGTAGTTTTTATTTGCATTTCCCTGAAGATTAGTGATGTTGACAACTTTGGGGATAAATACCCAGAATATATAAGGAACTCAAACAACTCAACAGAAAAAATTGATTTAAATATGGGCAAAAGATGAACAGACATTTCATAAAAGAAGACATGCAAATAGCCAAAAGGTACATTTAACTTTTAAAAAAAAAAATAAAGTTTATTTGGGTTGCATTTCACATGCACATTTTAAGCATCTAATTTAAACATTCTCTGTCAACTGTGGGCAGTTCAACGTCTGCTAGGCTGCCCTCTGTCTAATATATAATGCTGTATTCATATGTCCATTTAATTAAGCAGGGATGCGGTTTTACGTGGTTAAAAGTATAAGTCTATGTGGATGTATCTTGCACATTTAAATTTGGCAACTAAACATGTCTACTGTATAACATGCTTCAGTATTCAAACATTAGAAAAAATTATTTTGCTTTGTTTTGTACAAAAATAAGAACTTAAAATAATCCCCCCACCCCTGCCAATATTCTATCACTCCCCGCCCCCTCCAAAATCCCATAGTTATAAGACTAAAAACCAGGAAATCATCTAATAGAGTAGCCCCAGTATACAGGACTACTGAGACCTAACTGTAATGCAAGTGAGAGAAATGACACTTGCAGGAAAACTTAGTGATTAACTACATTTATCCTTGACTGTTTTAAGAAAATGAACTATGGTTCATCAGTGACACCTGAGAAATAAGATGCAGATCTGCATTTCTCTTTCCTTACATGTACCACATACTGAACCAAACGATCTTTCCTTTTATGGAATTAGATGTCAAACTTTCAAGAAAAGAATAAAATGCTTTATAAGAATCACAGTCTTTGTAGATTTAAGCCACATTTTAATTCAGTTCATATTAAGATAGAGCTCAATGCCAAAAAGTGAGAAGTGTGTTTTAGCAATGATCTTAACGAGTCTTGAGAAATGTCACTGGCATTATTGCTAATAATAAAAAATAATAACTTCTAAGAGAAGGAAGGATAGATATTGGATCTTATTATTATTCCTAAGTTAGAGATTACTTGGTAATGGCTTAGACATTGGAAGGGAAGTTGACTTTGTTTAAAATTGCATTAACGCTTCAAGCACAAATACATTGTTTCACTGGTGATGCTGTGTAAAGAAATAGACATATGTAAGAGAAAACGGATAGGTTTATATTATTTCCCACCTTTTAGAATCTAGAAATTCTATAGATTAAAAATTACCGGTAATTTTCTTGAATTATTTTATTTATGGAGGAGGTAGGAAGAGGCTGGATCGTAAGAAGCACTGATTAAGAGTAAATGCTCAAAATTCTATTAATTCCATCTTTTTTGTCAAAAAGTAAGAAAGTTTTAAGGCAAATTCCAATTCACAGAAGTGAGAATTATTTCTCAAAATATACACAATAATAAAGTTTTTCAATAAATGGAAAATATATTTGCAGCTTCCAAAGGACTCAGACTTTCATGAAAATAATACGATGCAGGTAACCTAAAAGAAAAAAATTCATTTCCCAAAATACATCTGCTTTGCAAAAATAGGCTTATGAAGCAAGATAATTTGATTGAACTTTCTAAATCTGGCCGGTTCTTCTTGCTGTTCTTAAATGTTTTCCTGACAGTGTCGCACAGCATCTGAGCTTTAGTAACTTCATGCATCAACTGCTTTCCTTAACTTGACTAATTGCAAATCTTCTGGGAGAGGTAAACTCAGACTGGTTCTGTGGTTTTGTGATTTTTTTTTTTTTTTGAGTCTCACTCTGTTACTTGCGCTGAAATGCAGTGGTGCAATCTTGGCCCACTGCAGCCTCAACCTCCCAGGATCAAGGGATCTTCCCACCTCAGCCTCCTGAGTAGCTGAGACTACAGGCACATGTCACCATGTCTGGCTAATTTTTGTATATATATATATTTTTGTAGAGACAGTGTTTCATCATGTTGCCCAGGCTGATCTCAAACTCCTGAGCTCAAATGATCTGTTTGCCATGGCCTTTGAAAGTGCTGGGATTACAAGTGTGAGCCATCTCACTCAGCCCCTGGTTTTGCGATTGTTTTCAGGACAAACGTGGAACGCTTCCTTTCTTCTGGCAATTAGAAATTGTATTGTAACTCAAACCTAATGGTAAGAAAATCATTCTAACAATAAGACCATGCTATTTCTGAATACAGTCTCACCATTATTGTTTCAAAATCTAGCAAAAAAAGAATCCAGAGGTGCATTGGTGCATTCAGCAATTACATTTCTTTCTCAAATGCAGTAGGTTTTCCACTAGAAATGTAAGTATGCTATCATTTTCTGGGTAATCAAACCCACCATGGAAATCTCAGGATTTACAAATATGTTACATTATAAATTGTCACAGTCATCACTTTATTTTAGTTACCAAACACTACAAGTGGGTATAACTGATCCATTATTGTTATCTTATTGCCATATGGTTGAAATACTGATAGATTAGGGCCAAAAAGGTCTCCTCAAATATGCATATGAGATAATTTTTGGAGAGTCCTATGCAACATCTAGCAGGATGATATATGCCTAAAGACATGTAAGTATGTGGGTGATGTTTCTAGTGATTACATTTATAAAACCTTTCCTTCATTCTCATTTCCATATAAGAAAGCATAACCCTTAGTGTGGAAATAACATTAATCAAAACTATGGCAACGCTTACAAACATAAAGTGTAACTTGATACTTATTTTTCCCAGGACATATATAGATGAATGATTTTCATTAAAAGCCTTGACACAATATCAACTTTTAATTTTTATAATGTTATAGGACATGTTTTCTAATTGCTGTGAGTATAATCCAGAGGTTTCCTGAAATAGGAGAAACTCTCAGTTAATTACTACTCTCTTTAATGTTTCTTTTCTCCTGACATGCCTTTCTGCCTTATATTTGTTAGAGGTTTTGAGATGTATTTTATATGCAATATTTAAGGAAGAAAAGATAGATATTTAAAAGAGACTAAAATCTACTCAACAATATGGTGCAACACTGGAAAGGATAGAGCCTTTGGAATCTACATCTGGCTCTACAGTCTACTAGTTTTATGAAGTTTGTCAAGTTATTTAATATGATTCTCAGCTTCATCATCTGTGAAATGAGTATAATAACATGAGCCTCATAACATACTTCTATGATACTGAGTTACTATAATAAAGTGCTTGGCATTTTATAATTATCCTCTTGGTTTGCACTATTATGGTTTTATCTTCTCTAACAACATGAAGCAGAAGCCATTCACCATGTGATTCGTTCTTTCTCTCTATCATTCTCTATCCACCTCTCTCTCCCCTTGTCTCTTTTCTAAGTGAAGCTATCACTTTAATACAAGAGAAAGGCCCTGAGCAGCCCTGCCAGTGATGGAGAATGCTGGCCTTACAATCTTCTATTCTCATTCAGAAATGACCCTCAGTTCTCATCAGTAAGGTACTATGAAGCAACTGAAATTTGTTGAAACAATTAATTCCAGTTACTTAGAGGTTTTTTTTTAATTTTTTTCATATATCTGAAAAATAAAAATTGACCACTGCTACAATAATATGATGAGTGAGGGTGCTGGGAACAGGTAAGGCAGACATTAACTATTCTTTACTTATTCCAATTGTTACATAATCTCTAGTTGGAAGAAGCCTCTTTTGATTGGACATAAATTCTTCTTACTTGGGTAAATATAAGTTTTTGTGTGAATTTAGTTGAAACTTCGAATTCAAAAGTTGGTTTTTAAAACTGGAGATTTCTCAAAAACTTAAATTTTGAGAACAGGTATGAATCATATTTATTAATGCTTATAGTAAGGATAACTATAGATTTTAAGTCAAATTGACAATTGAAAGTATGAAATAAATTGGCTACTTAAAAGTTATAGAATGTATCTATATTTGCTTAAAAATCAATGAAATGTCTTTTAGGTGGAGACAAGGAGAAAGGTTGTATTAAATAGGTTTAGACTTGGAGTTTGATATTTAGTGTTCGGTCAAAATTTTCAGGTATTGAGAATTCTCTTGCCTAGAAGGACTCTGTAGATGACATGCTTGAAGAAATACAACAACTATAAGCTTTCTTGTAAGTTACGCAGAGTAAAGCGTTCCCATATAAACTCACAGACTGAATTTTTACTGTGTTTTTTAGAGATGAGGCAAGACTAGAAAATACATAATTTAATAATGTTTCCTCTCCATGGGGAAATTGGTATACATTTAGCAGAACTAAAGGGACATGTAAAGCTATGTTTATGAACAGTATGGCATAGACAAGACATTGTGAATCTGGAACACCTTACGTTCTATGATTAATTCTCCTTTATTCCTTGTGTGATTTTTTGTTTTGTCTTGAGTTTTGTGTACATATTGGTGTCAAGAGACATGGATTTCTAAATGCAAAGCACAGTTTGATAGCTATGGATGGAATGTTTAGAAATGACTTAATGCCGGGTTAATATAAACCAAAATTTATTTTCAGATTTCATTTTTTTCTAGGATAGCTGCCATCATCATAGCTACAATGATGAGATCTTGAGTAAAATAGCGTTGAGTTATTTCATAGGCATGTTCAATATTTTCCAGACTAATCTGAGTCCCTCTGAAGTGGTTTGTCAGCACAAGGTAATGAGGATCCTCCTTCTGGATGTAGTTAGACCCAAGAGAAATGTGGAAAAAATGAGATGAATAATTTGG
The DNA here is from genome assembly GCF_037993035.2 of Macaca fascicularis. Lineage (NCBI taxonomy): Eukaryota > Metazoa > Chordata > Mammalia > Primates > Cercopithecidae > Macaca > Macaca fascicularis. The sequence goes on along the minus strand of NC_088395.1, from coordinate 98,767,906 downwards.
GAAAAATATATTCATTTATCCATAAGGATTCCAAGGGTTCTGCCAAAAGCAAACAGCTATCTAGAAATTGTCGTCAAGAGCAACAAATCACCAGGTGGAAAAATCAACAAGCTTGGAGCATTTAATTAGATCTTTTATCTTAATCATTAAGTCAAGTGTGTGTTCCTATGTGTGTTTAGGGAAGGGGGAATGTTATAGAAGGGGGATGAATTAACACTTAGAAAGCTCAGAGCTTTAACAAAACCCGACATGAGATTTGCCAGATGGTTTGGTACCGGATTGTAAAACTTGAAACTAATCTTCGTTTAAGAGTTTTAATGGTTGTATCGCTCTCATAAAGCCTCTTGCTCTTCTGCTAGGGTGATTCTGCAAAATTATAGATCAGGCTTTAAAGAACAGTTTCTATGAACAGAGTCTCCTTAAATCTCAGCTAAACTGAGCAAGAAGATTACATGTTATTATGATGTAGCACAGCAGGATTTCCCCCCAGCAAACATAATGACGTGAAAAAGGGATAAGAGGTCATCCAGAGAAGCACGGAAGAACAATGCTTTTCACACAGATTATCTGGACAGGTTGAAATATTGACAGTGCAAAATCTCTTAACGTTTCTGTGCAGAGCTCTGATCCTGACAAGCCTCCAGATCTAGACAGCAAGACCCAGTGATCGTATATCTCTATGAGATGGCCTGCCCTAGGGCACCTGGGAGAGATTCTAGCTGTTCCAGACATTACTTGAAAAAAAAAATAAAGTATAATATTTATTTCTCAGATGAGAAATATCAATATCAATTTTATTTCAAGGAGAAGACATTTTCCTTCTTTTTATAATTTAAGTTTACTAAACTTTAAAAATGTATGCTCTTGTTAGCATGTGAAAGAACAAAAACAGCACAGAACTATAATTCTGTGTATATTTTCATATTTCAATATCCCTGCTGAACAATAATTAAGATAGGTGCCATAAAAATGAAGCTGTATTGAATTTATGGGCTTCAAATATTCAATGGAAGAATTATGAATTATGAGTAGACAAGTTCAATCCATCAGCTTACTTAACATTAGATAATTTGAACTTTTGTATTTTAAATATCAAAATGTATCAGAAAATATCAGTAAATTATGTTTAAATCCCTAAAAGAATAATTTATGTTTGCTTATTCATTGGATTATTTCTTATTTTTATCTCTCTGAGAATGGCTCAATATTACTCCTCAGTGTAGACAGTTATTTCAAACTAATGATCCTCAATTATTTTCTTAAGAACTGGACCCAAATAAAGACAAAACACAATACTATAAGCTTCATTTAGTCCTTATTTTCAAAGTAATTACTGTCACTGCTGTTACCATAAGTTCCTAAAAATATACTATTTAAGTAGTACCTGGGCTAGCCTCTTGAATGTTGTCCAATTTTTTAAAGGTGGCTATGAATGCAGTAAACATTTTTCTAAATGTATGATTCAGATATAGCAGTTATGCATTTTCCAATATTTTATAAATTGTCAGAGCAAGATTAAGGGAGGGGAAAACCATTCCATCAAAATAGTTTTTTCCAGTAAGAATCTGAAAAGCTCAAAAGGCTGAAATCAACTGATTATTCAGCAGCTTACTGTAGAGTGATTTTTATATAAATATTTATTTTAAAATTTTTCTAAGAGGTGTGAGAGTAGAAATAATTCATGGCTTTATCACACACTTAAAAGTGTGTCTTTCACTTGGAAATATTTCACGCATAAATCTCTTTAATGGGAAAATATACAGTAATTTATTCTGTTATAGTAATATATAATTTAAAATATAAAAGTATTATTTTGACATTGGAAAGAAATATAGAGGAATTGTTTGGCTAAATTTATGCTCAAAATACTAAATTTTGTTGTAATTAGTAAAAAATTATAATGTTCTTGTTATTAATGGAGACAAATATACTATAGGTGAAGTTAAACTCCTAAAGATTTAGCTAGCCACTACAAAGAAAGGCACAATATAGTAAAGATAGTTTAGGTTATTGGCATCATTCTTGTCTCAACCAAAATACAAAAGCTATACATAATTTACTGTATGTAAAGTGGATGCCATCATGAAAAGAATCTGATGTGTATCAATAATACTGACATTATTCACCACTACCATCCCCCACACTACGGTTAAAATTGATTAATCTTTCAGATTTGCTAGAACACAAACACATAAAATAATGTCTTTCTCACTACCTTCAATATGTAATTTTGCTTGCTAAATAACTATGTCTTTCTAATAACTGTGTCAAATAAAAAAAAAATTCCCTTCAATTACACACAGAAAGCTGAATTGATAATTCTTAAACATTAAACAAGTCTGCCTATAACTATAAATGAATTATAATTGTATAACCTGGGGGCCAGGCATGGTGGCTCACACCTGTAATCCTAGCACTTTGGGAGGCCGAGGTGGGTGGATCATAAGGTCAAGAGATCAAGACCATCCTAGCCGACACGGTGAAACCCTTTCTCTACTAAAAACATACAAAAAAATTAGATGGGCATGTTGGCGCACACCTGTAGTCCCAGTTACTTGGGAGGCTGAGGCAGGATAATCGCTTGAACCTGGGAGGCGGAGGTTGCAGTGAGCCGAGATCACACCACTGCACTCCAGCCTGGTGACAGAGCGAGGTTCCATCTCAAAAATAAATAAATAAATAATTTAAAAAATTAAAAAAAAAAAAAGAGAATGAAATCATGAACTTATAGTTTTGTCTTTTATGCTTTCCAGTGATGTGCAAAAGGTTTGTCAGAGAGTTAGCAGCTATTACAATTATAAGTTAACTTTCTTTTTAAAAAGTCAATTATAATTCACAAACTAAAGAATTATAAACCTTTTTGTTTCCTAATATTAGAACATTAAGCTCAAGTGTGGGGCAAGGAGACAGAATGGTTCTCCTTCATTAAAAAAATTATGACTCATATCAAGATCCATATCGTAAGCCATAAAAAGGCACTTCTTCCTAACCTTGAGTATCTGATGAAGAAACGTTAACATTTCAGAAAATTTAGGTATTCACTTCAATCAAGATTCTAGGTAGAAAAAAGTCTCACTAGATTTCTTGTCCATGAGAAATCTGTTCTGGGAGGTTGCTGTCCTGTATGTCTTCTGAGTTTTTCGAAGATGCTATTTGTGCTTAATTATTTGGCAACATAAGCATGGCCATATAGAGGCACTAAATGTTATCATGAGAACTTGGCTTTGTAAGTGTAAACTCAAGAGTAAAGAATTAAAAGCATTCTATGGAGATACACTAAGATCTTAACTAAAATAAGTTTTCAGTTTTCAACGCAAAAAGAACTTCACTAATTCATTATTTTTAAAACATTCATTAGCATTGCCCGCCAAACCTAAATAACTGCAATTCCTAGGTTAATGTCAATAACCCAATAATGAATGGAGTTAAGATGTATTCTATAATTAAAAAGTATGCTAGACTAAGACATTGGTAAATTTAATTTCTTTTTGTATGAACCTGCAGAATATGCATTATGATTATATTAAAATCCCTTATATAATAATGACATTTCTAATTTCTCAAGAGATCCTTCTACGAATCTCAGGTGATAAGCCAAGAAAATATTTTGACCTAAATTGGTCTACAATCTACTTCAATTATCTGGGAACTTGAATGAAGAACAAAGGAACAAACAGAGAACAAATTGAAATAAGTAAAGGTAGTAAACAAATATAATTAGGAAAAGAAATAAGTCAGTTGTCTGAAATATGACTGGAAATAAATCTAGATTAAAAAGACCATATGAAATATAACTGCACTTTAACCTTGAGCAATTATCTATTGAATTTAGAAGCATAGTTAGGGAAAGGGACAATATTCCAGTATCAATGAAAACAGCAAAATAGAATCCATGTTAGCTTAATTAGAGCAAATTTATCTTGACCAAAACAAAATGAATAACAAGCAAGTATGAAAATGGAATTTTAAAATTAGCATTAACTTATGCAAACATAGAAAATTAACACTGGTTATTTTTGTATTAGGGCATTGGGAAAGAGTTGTATATTATTACATTATAATCAAAGATAACAAAATCGTCAGTGAAACAGCAACAATGATCAGCTCCTCTTTATACTAGATTCTCTAAACTTGAAAAACTGGATGAAAAGCTCTCAGTTTATTTCATGTCAGATTTTACAATAAGTAATCTCTAAAGACTAGTTAAAATGGGGGGAAATGAAAAAGTGAATGATCTATACTTCTGAGAGAAATTTCATTAATCAGTAAGTTGTGATTATTCTATATTATTATTTCCCATCAAATGTACCAAAAAAAAATATTTATTTATTTATTTATTTATTTATTTAGTAGACTCATTGAAATTTTGTTTTAAAAGAAACAAAACATTTTCCCGTTATATACCTGCATAGGAAGAATATTGAGACTGATGAGAAAGATAAGAATGTTGAAATTGTTTTGAAGTAAGAACCTCCAGAATATGCATTATGATTATATTAAAGCACTGCCTGGAGTGAAGTGACTACAGAAATAAAATTTGTAGAAAAAGTTTTAAGCTACTATTTCTTAAACTGTTTATTTCACATAGTAAACAGGCACATAAACCAATGGAACAGAATAGAGAACCCAGAAATAAGACTGCACACGCACAACCATCTGCTCTTTGACAAACCTGACAAAAGCAAGCAATGGAGAAAGAATTCCTATTTAATAAATGGTGCTGGGAGAACTGGCTAGCCATATGCAGAAAATTGAAACTAGACTCCTCTTCCTTACATCTAATATAAAAATTAACACAAGATGGATTAAAGACTTATACGTAAAATCCAAAACTATAAAAATCCCTAGAAGAAAATCTAGGCAACACCATTCAGGACATAAGGACAGGCAAAGATTTCACGATGAAAACGTCAAAAGCAACTGCAAAAACAGCAAAAATTGACAAATGGGATCTAATTAAACTAAAGAGCTTCTGCAAAGCAAAAGAAACTATCATCAGAGTGAACAAACAACCTACAGAATGGGAGAACATTTTTGCAATCTATCTATCTGGCAAAGGTCTGATATCCAGAGTCTATAAGGAACTTAAGGAAATAATCAAGATGAAAACAAACAACCCCATCAAAAATTGGGCAAAGGACATGAACAGACACTTCTCAAAAGAAGACATTCTTGTGGCCAGCAGGCATAGGCAGAAAAGCTCAACATCGCTGATCACTACAGAAATGCAAAGCAAAACCACAGTGAGATACCATTTCATGCCATTTACAATGGTGATTATTAAAAAATCAAGAAGAAATAGATGCTGATGAGTTTGCACAGAAAAGGGAATGATTTTACACTGTTGGTAGGAGTGTAAATTAGTTCAACTATTGTGGAAGACAGTGTGGCAATTCCTCAAAATTTTAGAACCAGAAATACGATTTGATCCAGCAATCCCATTACTGGGTATATACCCAAAAGAATATATACCATCCTATGTTAAAGATACATGCACATGTATGTTCATTGCAGCACTGTTCACAATAGCAAAGACATGAAATCAAACCAAATGTCCATCAGTGATAGACTGCATAAAGAAAATGTGGTATGGTACATACATGCCATGGAACACCATGCAGCCATGAAAAGGAACAAGATCATGTCCTTTGCAAGGACATGGATCAAGCTGCAAGCCGTTATCCTCAGCAAACTTATGCAGGGACAGAAAACCACACACCACATGTTCTCACTTATAAATGGAAGCTGAACAATGAAAACACATGGACACATGGAGGGGAACAACACACCCTGGGGCCTGTCATGGGGGTGGGGGAGGGAGAGCATCAGGAAGAACAGCTAATAGATGCTGGGCTTAATATTTAGGTGATGGGTTGATCTGTGCAGCAAACCACCATGGCACATGTTTACCTATGTAAGAAACCTGCACATCCTGCACATGTACCCCAGAACTTAAAATAAAAGTTGAAAAAAGATATATATTAATTTATATTAATATATAGACTGCCCACATGTTTTAGAATTTCAGTCATGTCACTAGATTAAAGTTTGCTTACATCTATGGCTTTATGCTAATCAAATTTGACTATACTAAATTATATTTCAAGTATATGCAATCATGGTAAAAGTCACATAAATCTGTGATTGTACTGAAGACACATGTTATCACAAAGGAAGGTTTTCAATTTTCTCCCTTGTACTGTCATAAAATCAATCCCTTTGGAATCATCTTTGAGATCACTTTCACGTATAAACTTAATAAATGTTGATGTCTTTGTACGTTGTCTGAAAGAGTAGAGATTTGCAAAGATGCTTCACTTTATTTTTAAGACTTTTAATATTCTCAGAATTCTTTTGTGTTTCATCTCATCTACCCTGTCTCATGGCCAAATATGAGGAATGAATTAAATAAAGGGAGAAAATTGGAAGATGATGCCCTCCCCCTATGCAATATGCTCTACTTTCTTTCAATAATGTTGTTTTCTTCTAATCACAACAAAAACTGCTTGAATGGCTGCCCAAAATTCTCTTCATTATAGTACCCCATTTGGACTTGTTCTCCCTTAGCAGATCTTCAAGATAAGTTTTCTTTTCCTACAATTACTTCAAATACATAGTAGGCTTTATTTTCTAAAGATGTTCTTTAGTAAATAACAGTATAATTGGATTAATGTATCCTCAGTGTCAATGCCTTATTATGCTAATTCCTCCTCAGCTGAATTTGCACTTGTGAAGACCTAATACATTAGCCTAATGGAATAAATGAATAACGAGAAATGTAGAGGCTGGAACAGATCAATGAGAAAAGAGCTTAGAAAGAAGAAAGAATTATGCAGAAGAAACTGGGAGAAGAGCTCCCCACAGTCTTGCCTTATCACTTCCCCAATTACTCCATTCATGGTACCTAAGTCACAGCTGTTTTGATCTCTGCCACATAGGTTCTAGGAATTCCTGTTCTCTTCAATGGGTAGAGATGAAGATGAGCCTCATCCTTGAAAGGAGGTAAAATCATCTCAGTCAGATGTTTGGGCTCCTAGGCTTCTCAAGTACTTTATGTAATCAGTTCTCATATATAAGTTTCACCCTCCCTAGGCAGTTCATTGAAGTCCTAATCTTTGGTTTCCTATTTTTACTGAGTATAAAACTCACTACAGAAGATTTTCAGGTCTGTGATGACACAAAGAACAAATACCATCATGTTTACATTCAGGATTAGCCAAGGTTTAGAGCAAATAAAAGTCACTTGAACCTTTATCCCAGGGTAGAAATAATCTAATTATAGTATTTAATAAAGACTTGGTAATGCTCTAAATCAAATTTTCAGAAAATTTTGCATTTCTTTCTTTGTTAAACGAAAATCTGAACTTTCAGACTAGTTTGCAGCATCTGTTATTTCAGCAGTATTGACAGAATTATAAACAACAGAAAAATGTAATAATTTTCTCATATTAAGATCTATATATTACCTTGGGAATTATTTCTGTTTTTGATACAGATTCCTGTCCCTACGTTAAATTCATTCCATTTAAAATTCAACCCTCTGTGACAGGCAGAATAATAATCCCCCTCAAAAACTGTCCACATCCTAACTATTGATTTTGTGAATATATTAAATTATCCAAAAAAGGACTCTGTAGATGTGACTAAATTAAGAATCTTGAGGTGGCAAGAGAATTCTGAGTTATCTGGGAAATTGCAATGTAATCACAAGGGTCCTTGTAAGGAAAGAGGAAGGAATGAAAGTCAGAGAAGGTATGAGGGGAGGTCAGATTGATGTGGCCTTGAACCCAGGACTGCAGGTAGCCTCTAAAATCTGAAAAAGGCAAGAAAACAGATTCACCTCTAGAGTCTACAAAAGGAATGTAGCCCTGTCGACACCTTAATTTTAGCCTCATTAGGCTGATTTTGGATGTCTGACTCCAGAACTGTAAAGTAGTGATTTTTTGTTGTTTTGAGCAACTAGGTTTGCTGCATATGTTACAGCAAGCAGCAATAGGAAGCTAATACACCTACTAAAAGCTAAATTGAATTCAAGCCACTGATACTTTGAAATACATAAGTAAATAGGTTAGACACAAAATGCTTTGTATTTAACACTTTAGTTGACACATAATTTATGGGGAACAGTGTGATATATTGATACAAACCACACATAATGTTCAAATCAGGGTAATTAGTATACTCATGACCTTCAATATTTATTATTTCTTTGTGTTGGGAACATTCAAAACTCTCTCTTTTAGCTCTTTAAAAATATACAATAAATTATTGTTAACTGTAGTCACCCTACAGTGCTATGAAAGCTAGAACTTATTCCTCCTATCTATCTGTAATTTTGTGTCTGTTAACCAACCTCTGGCTATATTCGCCTTCAACATTACCAGCTTCTAGAAACAACTATTCTTTTTGTTTGTTTGTTTGTTTGAGATGGAGTTTTGCTCTTGTTGCCCAGGCTGGAGTGCAATGGCACAATCTCAGCTCACCGCAACCTCTGCCTCCTGGGTTCAAGCCATTCTCCTGCCTCAGCCTCCTGAGTAGCTGGGATTACAGGTGCGTGCCACCACACCCGGCTAATTTTGTATTTTTAGTAGAGATGGGTTTCTCCATGTTGGTCAGGCTAGTCTGGAACTCCCGACCTCAGGTGATGCACCCACCTTGGCCTCCCAAAGTGCTGGGATTACAGGCGTAAGCCACTACGTCCAGCTAAAACCACTATTCTACTCTCTACTTCTACGAGATCAACTTGGTTTGCTCCCACATATGAATGAGAACATGCTCTCATATGTGCCTATTTCTGTGCCTGGCTTATTTCACCTAACATAATGTCCTCCAGGCTCATCCATGTTTCCAGGAATGATAGGATTTCATTCATTTTTATGGCTGAATAGTATTCAATTCTGTATATATACGGCATTTTCTTTATCCATTCATTTGTTGATAGACACTTAGTTTGATTCTATGTCTTACCTATCATGTATAGTGCTATAATAAACACGAGGTTCAGACATCTCTTCAAAATACTGATTTCCTTTCCTTTGGATATATAACCAGTAGTGAGATTGCCGATATATACCCAGTAGTGAGATTTAATAGTTGTTTCTCATATAGTTGTTTTATTGTACTTTTTTGAGGAACCTCCAAACTGTTTTCCATAATGGCTTACATTTCTACCAAAAGCCTATAAAAGTTCCTATTCTCTTCATCCTTGCCAGCATTTGCTATTTTGTGGTTTTTTTTTTGTTGTTGTTGTTGTTGTTTTTTCCTTTTCTTTAATAGGCATTCTACTTAGGGTAAAATTGTTTCTCATTGTGATTTTGATTTGGATTTCCCTGATGATCTGTGATGTTGAACGTTTTTTCATATACTTGTTGGCCATTTGTATGTCATTTCCCAAATCACTTGCCCATTTTTAATTGGATTATTTCTTTTTTTTTTAAATTTATTTATTATTATTATACTTTAAGTTGTAGGGTACATGTGCATAACATGCAGGTTTGTTACATATGTATACTTGTGCCATGTTGCTGTGCTGCACCCATCAACTCGTCATTTACATCCGGTATAACTCCCAATGCAATCCCTCCCCCCTCCTCCCTCCCCATGATAGGCCCCGGTGTGTGATGTTCCCCTTCCTGAGTCTGAGTGATCTCATTGTTCAGTTCCCACCTATGAGTGAGAACATGCGGTGTTTGGTTTTCTGTTCTTGTGATAGTTTGCTAAGAATGATGGTTTCCAGCTGCATCCAAGTCCCTACAAAGGACTCAAACTCATCCTTTTTGATGGCTGCATAGTATTCCATGGTGTATATGTGCCACATTTTCTTAATCCAATCTGTCACTGATGGACATTTGGGTTGATTCCAAGTCTTTGCTATTGTGAATAGTGCTGCAATAAACATACGTGTGCATGTGTCTTTATAGCAGCATAATTTATAATCCTTTGGGTATATACCCAGTAATGGGATGGCTGGGTCATATGGTACATCTAGTTCTAGATCCTTGAGGAATCGCCATACTGTTTTCCATAATGGTTGAACTAGTTTACAATCCCACCAACAGTGTAAAAGTGTTCCTATTTCTCCACATCCTCTCCAGCACCTGTTGTTTCCTGACTTTTTAATGATTGCCATTCTAACTGGTGTGAGATGGTATCTCATTGTGGTTTTGATTTGCATTTCTCTGATGGCCAGTGATGATGAGCATTTTTTCATGTGTCTGTTGGCTGTATGAATGTCTTCTTTTGAGAAATGTCTGTTCATATCCTTTGCCCACTTTTTGATGGGGTTGTTTGTTTTTTTCTTGTAAATTTGTTTGAGTTCTTTGTAGGTTCTGGATATTAGCCCTTTGTCAGATGAGTAGATTGCAAAAATTTTCTCCCATTCTGTAGGTTGCCTGTTCACTCTGATGGTAGTTTCTTTTGCTGTGCAGAAGCTCTTTAGTTTAATGAGATCCCATTTGTCAATTTTGGCTTTTGCTGTCGTTGCTTTTGGTGTTTTAGACAGGAAGTCTTTGCCCATGCCTATGTCCTGAATGGTACTACCTAGGTTTTCCTCTAGGATTTTTATGGTATTAGGTCTAACATTTAAGTCTCTAATCCATCTTGAATTAATTTTCGTATAAGGAGTAAGGAAAGGATCCAGTTTCAGCTTTCTACTTATGGCTAGCCAATTTTCCCAGCACCATTTATTAAATAGGGAATCCTTTCCCCATTTCTTGTTTCTCTCAGGTTTGTCAAAGATCAGATGGCTGTAGATGTGTGGTATTATTTCTGAGGACTCTGTTCTGTTCCATTGGTCTATATCTCTGTTTTGGTACCAGTACCATGCTGTTTTGGTTACTGTAGCCTTGTAGTATAGTTTGAAGTCAGGTAGCGTGATGCCTCCAGCTTTGTTCTTTTGACTTAGGATTGTCTTGGAGATGCGGGCTCTTTTTTGGTTCCATATGAACTTTAAAGCAGTTTTTTCCAATTCTGTGAAGAAACTCATTGGTAGCTTGATGGGGATGGCATTGAATCTATAAATAACCTTGGGCAGTATGGCCATTTTCACGATATTGATTCTTCCTATCCATGAGCATGGTATGTTCTTCCATTTGTTTGTGTCCTCTTTTATTTCACTGAGCAGTGGTTTGTAGTTCTCCTTGAAGAGGTCCTTTACATCCCTTGTCAGTTGGATTCCTAGGTATTTTATTCTCTTTGAAGCAATTGTGAATGGAAGTTCATTCCTGATTTGGCTCTCTGTTTGTCTGTTACTGGTGTATAAGAATGCTTGTGATTTTTGCACATTAATTTTGTATCCTGAGACTTTGCTGAAGTTGCTTATCAGCTTAAGGAGATTTTGGGCTGAGACAATGGGGTTTTCTAAATATACAATCATGTCATCTGCAAACAGGGACAATTTGACTTCTTCTTTTCCTAACTGAATACCCTTGATTTCTTTCTCTTGCCTGATTGCCCTAGCCAGAACTTCCAACACTATGTTGAATAGGAGTGGTGAGAGAGGGCATCCCTGTCTTGTGCCAGTTTTCAAAGGGAATTTTTCCAGTTTTTGTCCATTCAGTATGATATTGGCTGTGGGTTTGTCATAAATAGCTGTTATTATTTTGAGGTACGTTCCATCAATACCGAATTTATTGAGCGTTTTTAGCATGAAGGGCTGTTGAATTTTGTCAAAAGCCTTTTCTGCATCAATTGAGATAATCATGTGGTTCTTGTCTTTGGTTCTGTTTATATGCTGGATTATGTTTATTGATTTGCGAATGTTGAACCAGCCTTGCATCCCAGGGATGAAGCCCACTTGATCATGGTGGATAAGCTTTTTGATGTGTTGCTGAATGCGGTTTGCCAGTATTTTATTGAGGATTTTTGCATCGATGTTCATCAGGGATATTGGTCTAAAATTCTCTTTTTTTGTTGTGTCTCTGCCAGGCTTTGGTATCAGGATGATGTTGGCCTCATAAAATGAGTTAGGGAGGATTCCCTCTTTTTCTATTGATTGGAATAGTTTCAGAAGGAATGGTACCAACTCCTCCTTGTACCTCTGGTAGAATTCAGCTGTGAATCCATCTGGTCCTGGACTTTTTTTGGTTGGTAGGCTATTAATTGTTGCCTCAATTTCAGAGCCTGCTATTGGTCTATTCAGGGATTCAACTTCTTCCTGGTTTAGTCTTGGAAGAGTGTAAGTGTCCAGGAAATTATCCATTTCTTCTAGATTTTCCAGTTGATTTGCGTAGAGGTGTTTATAGTATTCTCTGATGGTAGTTTGTATTTCTGTGGGGTCGGTGGTGATATCCCCTTTATCATTTTTAATTGCGTCGATTTGATTCTTCTCTCTTTTCTTCTTTATTAGTCTTGCTAGTGGTCTGTCAATTTTGTTGATCTTTTCAAAAAACCAACTCCTGGATTCATTGATTTTTTGGAGGGTTTTTTGTGTCTCTATCTCCTTCAGTTCTGCTCTGATCTTAGTTATTTCTTGCCTTCTGCTAGCTTTCGAATGCGTTTGCTCTTGCTTCTCTAGTTCTTTTAATTGCGATGTTAGAGTGTCAATTTTAGATCTTTCCTGCTTTCTCTTGTGGGCATTTAGTGCTATAAATTTCCCTCTACACACTGCTTTAAATGTGTCCCAGAGATTCTGGTATGTTGTATCTTTGTTCTCATTGGTTTCAAAGAACATCTTTATTTCTGCCTTCATTTCGTTATGTACCCAGTAGTCATTCAGGAGCAGGTTGTTCAGTTTCCATGTAGTTGAGTGGTTTGGATTGAGTTTCTTAGTCCTGAGTTCTAGTTTGATTGCACTGTGGTCTGAGAGACAGTTTGTTATAATTTCTGTTCTTGTACATTTGCTGAGGAGTGCTTTACTTCCAATTACGTGGTCAATTTTGGAGTAAGTACGATGTGGTGCTGAGAAGAATGTATATTCTGTTGATTTGGGGTGGAGAGTTCTATAGATGTCTATTAGGTCTGCTTGCTGCAGAGATGAGTTCAATTCCTGGATATCCTTGTTAACTTTCTGTCTCGTTGATCTGTCTAATGTTGACAGTGGAGTGTTGAAGTCTCCCATTATTATTGTATGGGAGTCTAAGTCTCTTTGTAAGTCTCTAAGGACTTGCTTTATGAATCTGGGTGCTCCTGTATTGGGTGCATATATATTTAGGATAGTTAGCTCTTCCTGTTGAATTGATCCCTTTACCATTATGTAATGGCCTTCTTTGTCTCTTTTGACCTTTGATGGTTTAAAGTCTGTTTTATCAGAGACTAGGATTGCAACCCCTGCTTTTTTTTGTTCTCCATTTGCTTGGTAAATCTTCCTCCATCCCTTTATTTTGAGCCTATGTATGTCTCTGCGTGTGAGATGGGTCTCCTGAATACAGCAGACTGATGGGTCTTGACTCTTTATCCAGTTTGCCAGTCTGTGTCTTTTAATTGGAGGATTTAGTCCATTTACATTTAAGGTTAAGATTGTTATGTGTGAACTTGATCCTGCCATTATGATATTAACTGGTTATTTTGCTCGTTAGTTGATGCAGTTTCTTCCTAGCCTCAATGGTCTTTACATTTTGGCATGTTTTTGCAATGGCTGGTACCGGTTGTTCCTTTCCATGTTTAGTGCTTCCTTCAGGGTCTCTTGTAAGGCAGGCCTAGTGGTGACAAAATCTCTAAGCATTTGCTTATCTGTAAAGGATTTTATTTCTCCTTCACTTATGAAACTTAGTTTGGCTGGATATGAAATTCTGGGTTAAAAATTCTTTTCTTTAAGAATGTTGAATATTGGCCCCCACTCTCTTATGGCTTGTAGAGTTTCTGCTGAGAGATCTGCTGTTAGTCTGATGGGCTTCCCTTTGTGGGTAACCCGACCTTTCTCTCTGGCTGCCCTTAAGATTTTTTCCTTCATTTCAACTTTGGTGAATCTGGCAATTATGTGTCTTGGAGTTGCTCTTCTCGAGGAGTATCTTTGTGGCGTTCTCTGTATTTCCTGGATTTGAATGTTGGCCTGCCCTACTAGGTTGGGGAAGTTCTCCTGGATGATATCCTGAAGAGTGTTTTCCAACTTGGTTCCATTTTCCCCCTCACTTTCAGGCACCCCAATCAGACGTAGATTTGGTCTTTTTACATAATCCCATACTTCTTGGAGGCTTTGTTCATTTCTTTTTCTTCTTTTTTCTTTTGGTTTCTCTTCTCACTTCATTTCATTCATTTGATCCTCAATCGCTGATACTCTTTCTTCCAGTTGATCGAGTCGGTTACTGAAGCTTGTGCATTTGTCATGTATTTCTCGTGTCACGGTTTTCATCTCTTTCATTTCGTTTATGACCTTCTCTGCATTAATTACTCTAGCCATCAATTCTTCCACTTTTTTTTCAAGATTTTTAGTTTCTTTGCGCTGGGTACGTAATTCCTCCTTTAGCTCTGAGAAATTTGATGGACTGAAGCCTTCTTCTCTCATCTCGTCAAAGTCATTCTCCATCCAGCTTTGATCCGTTGCTGGTGATGAGCTGCGCTCCTTTGCCGGGGGAGATGCGCTCTTATTTTTTGAATTTCCAGCTTTTCTGCCCTGCTTTTTCCCCATCTTTGTGGTTTTATCTACCTCTGGTCTTTGATGATGGTGATGTACTGATGGGGTTTTGGTGTAGGTGTCCTTCCTGTTTGATAGTTTTCCTTCTAACAGTCAGGACCCTCAGCTGTAGGTCTGTTGGAGATTGCTTGAGGTCCACTCCAGACCCTGTTTGCCTGGGTATCAGCAGCAGAGGCTGCAGAAGATAGAATATTTCTGAACAGCGAGTGTACCTGTCTGATTCTTGCTTTGGAAGCTTCCTCTCAGGGGTGTACTCCTCCCTGTGAGGTGTGGGGTGTCAGACTGCCCCTAGTGGGGGATGTCTCCCAGTTAGGCTACTCAGGGGTCAGGGACCCACTTGAGCAGGGAGTCTGTCCCTTCTCAGATCTCAACCTCCGTGTTGGGAGATCCACTGCTCTCTTCAAAGCTGTCAGACAGAGTCGTTTGCGTCTGCAGAGGTGTCTGCTGCGTTTGTTTAGTTTACTGTGCCCTGTCCCCAGAGGTGGAGTCTACAGAGACAGGCAGGTTTCCTTGAGCTGCTGTGAGCTCCACCCAGTTCGAGCTTCCCAGCAGCTTTGTTTACCTACTTAAGCCTCAGCAATGGCGGGCGCCCCTCCCCCAGCCTTGCTGCTACCTTGCCGGTAGATCACAGACTGCTGCGCTAGCAATGAGGGAGGCTCCCTGGGTGTGGGACCCTCCTGGCCAGGTGTGGGATATGATCTCCTGGTGTGCCTGTTTGCTTAAAGCACAGTATTGGGGTGGGAGTTACCCGATTTTCCAGGTGTTGTGTGTCTCAGTTCCCCTGGCTAGGAAAAGGGACTCCCTTCCCCCTTGTGCTTCCCAGGTGAGGCAATGCCTCGCCCTGCTTCAGCTCTCGCTGGTCGGGCTGCAGCAGCTGACCAGCACCGATCGTCCGGCACTCCCCAGTGAGATGAACCCAGTACCTCAGTTGAAAATGCAGAAATCACCGGTCTTCTGTGTCGCTCGCGCTGGGAGTTGGAGACTGGAGCTGCTCCTATTCGGCCATCTTCGGATTATTTCTTTTCCACTATTGAGTTGTTTGAGTTCCTTGTATATTCTGGGTATTAATCTCTCATTGGTGAACAGTTTGCAAATATTTTCTCTCATTCTGCAGGCTTCCTCTTCACTCTGTTGATTGTTTCTTTTGCTTTGCAGAAGACTTTTAGTTTGCTATAATCCCATACTTCTATTTTTGCTTTGTTGCCTGTGCTTTTGAGGTCTTATCTATGAAATCTTTTCCCAGACCAATGTTCTGAAGCATTTCCCTTATGTCTTCTTATAATTGTTTTATAGTTTTGGATCTGACATTTAAGTCTTGAATTCATTTTGATATGGCAACATATGAGTCTAGTTTCATTTCTCCTGGATAAGGACATACAGTTTTCCCAGCACTATTTATTTACTTATTTATTTAAATTTTTAATTTTTTAGACACAGGGTCTAGCTCTGTCATCCAGGCTGTAGTGCAGTGGTGCAATCATAGCTTACTGCAGCTTCGAACCCTTGGTCTCAAGTAATTCTCCTGCCTTAGCCCCCCATGTAGCTGGAACTATAGGCACAGGCAATAAAATAGCCCCAGTGATATCATATTGTGAATATGTTAAATTACATAGCAAAAGGGACTCTGCAGATATGACTAAATTAAGAATCTTCAGGTGGCGAGATTATTCTGAATTATCTGGAAGATTGCAGTGAGTTATCTGGGAGAAAGCTTATTTTGTTCCAGCTTATTTATACTATATATTATATTATTACTATTCCCGGTTTATTTATTTATTATTATTTTTGTTGTAGAGAGGAGGTTTTGCTTTGTTTTCCAGGCTGACCTTGAACTCCTGGCCTTAAGTGATCTTTCCACGTAGGCCTTCCAAAGTGCCAGGATTATAGGCATGAGCCACTCTGCCAGGCCCCAGCACCATTTATTGAAGACACTATTCTTTCCTTAGTAATATTCTTGGTGCCTCTGTTGAAAATTAGTTGGCTGTATATATGTGGATTTATTTTTCGGTTCTCTATTATGTTCTCTTGGTTTATGCATCTGTTTTTATGACAGTACCATACTCTTTTGGTTACTACAGCTTTGTAGTATATTTTGAAGTCAGGTCATCTAATGCCTCCAGCTTTATTCTTTTTATTCAAGATTGCTTTGGTTAGTCAAGGTCTTTTGTGGTTCCTTACAAATTTTAAGATTGCCTTTTTTTTTTTTTTTCTATTTCTATAAAGAATTTCATTTGTATTTTGGTAAGGACTGCATTGAATCTTTAGATCACTTTGGGTAGTATGGTCATTTTAACAATACTAATTTTTCCAATGCATGAAATAAGATGTCTTTCCATTTTATTGTAGATGCAAAACATTTTAAATTGCAACCACAGTCTTGAAATGATTGGCTAGTGGTAAATGAAGACATGTGAGGATCTAAATAAAGTCAGTGACTTTGGCAGTGTCTACATTTTCACCAAAGCTCAAAAATATATAAAATCTCATGACATTTGGTCACTAGTGAATTGCATGGGACAAAGGACAAGGGTTCTCATACAGTCATTCACTCATTTATTCAATAAATATTTACTAAGTGCATACTATTTGTTATACACTGTCCCACATGCTGGGGCTACAGTTATGACTAAAACCTTAAAAACTGCCCTCCTGAGATTATATTCTAACAGAATGTAAAAGGCAAAAAAATAAATAAATAAAATACATAGTTTATTATATAATGTCCAGTGCTGTGGAAAAACTTTAACATGAAGATGGGGGATAGAAATTTCTGGAGAGTGGGGTTGCTATTTTACATAGGGTGATCAAGAAAGGACTCATCAAGGAGCTGACATTGAGCAGGAATGGGCAAAACGACAAGCCATATCTCAGGCAGACATAACTGCAAAAGCAATGTTTCTGACATAAGGGCTTGTTTGCTGTATGTGGTGTGTCCACCGAATAACAAGGAAGCCAGCATGGCAGGAGCAGAATGATCAAGGAGAACAGAAGCATAAGATTCAGAGAAGGATCGCAAGGCCTGTCATATTGTAAGGTTTTTTTTAGACTATTATAAATACATTGACATTTACTCTGAGATGGCAAAACATTTGAAAAGTTTTAACAGTGGAGTGACATGATCTGACTTGAATTCTTAAAAGGTTTCTCAGCCAGGCTCACGCCTGTAATCCCAGCACTTTGGGAGGCCGAGGCAGGAAGATCACCTGAGGTCGGGAGTTCAAGACCGGCCTGACCAACATGGAGAAAACCTGTCTCTACTAAATACACAAAAATTAGCAGGGTGTGGTGGCGTATGCCTATAATCCCAGCTATTTGGGAGGTTGAGGCAGGAAAATCGCTTGAGCCTGGGAGGCAGAGGTTGCAGTGAGCTGAGATTGTGCCATTGCACTCCAGCCTGGGCAACAAGAGCGAAACTCTGTCTCAAAAAAAAAAAAAAAAAAAAAAAAAAGATTTATCTACATGATATGCAAATAGATTGGAGGACAATGGTAAATGTAAGAATGCCTGTTTGGAAACTAGTAATCCAAGAGCAAAATGATGATGGCTTCGATAAGAATGGTAGCACTGAAGATAATAAAAACTGGTTGGATCTATATATTTTGAAGGTAAAGTCCCACAAGACTTGTTGAAAGATTAGATGTGTGGTATGGCAGAAACGAAGGAGTCAAGAATAATGTCACATCTTTTCAGGAGCAACAAAGATGTTAAAGACTCAAGAAGAGCAGATTTGGAGGTAGGGAATCAAGAGTTGAGTCTTAGGAATGTTAAACCAAAAATACCTGTTAGACGTCCAGGTGGAGACTCTGAAGTTTATGAGAGAGGTATGAGGTGGTGTATTAGTCCACGTTCATGTTGCTGATAAAGACATATCCGAGACTGGGTAATTTACAAAAGAAAGAGGTTTAATGGACTTACACTTACATGGCTGGAGAGGCCTCAAAATCATGGTGGATGGCAAGGAGGAGTAAGTCACATCTTACATGAATGGCAGTAGGCAAAGAGCGAGAGCTTGTACAGGGGAACTCCTCTTACAAAACCATCAGGTGTCTTGAGACTTATTCACTATCACAAGAACAACATGGGAAAGACTTGCCCCCATGATTCAATTACTTCCCACTGGGTCCTTCCCACAACATGTAGGAATTCAACAGGAGATTTGGGTGGGGACACAGTCAAACCATATCATTCCACCCCTGGCCCCTTCCAAACCTCATGTCCTCACATTTCAAAACCAATCATGCCTTCCCAACAATCTCCCAAAGTCTTAACTCATTTTAGCATTAACTCAAAAGTCCAAAGTCCAACATCTCATCTGAAACAAGGTAAGTCCCTTCCACCTATGAGCTTGTAAAATCAAAAGCTCCACCATGGTAAAACGTGCTTGCTTCCCCTTCAAATTCCACCATGATTGTAAGTTTCCCGAGGCTTTTCAGCCAAGTGTCCCGTACAGCCTGCAGAACTGTGAGTCATTTAAAACCCTTGTCTTCATAAATTATCCAGTTTCAGGTAGTTCTTTATAGCAGTATGAAAATAGACTAATACCGAGAGAGTGAGGTCCAGGAAACCAACTGAAGAAAGTAATTCTAGTAGAAATGATCAAGTGATCCACATGTTGCAGGTAGATCAAGTGAGATAAGAACTGATCACTGAATATGGTAACATAGAGAGAAGTACTCTACTGCCGATTGCTGCTTCAGTGGAGTGATAGAAAAAAGTCTTGATTGGAAGGAATAAAATATGTTCTATCAGTATCCCCAAACATGTTTCAGATTTCTACATCTGTATTACCTCTAATTGCCTTTTGAATAAGCTCAGAAGGACTCTATGATATAAGCATGGGATTCATTTTCAACAGTGCTTATTCCATTAAGTAAATTATACATAAAGAAATAAGCACTTTCCTGCAAAGAAACTGACTTTTTTAGATAACAAAGCCTTTTCAATGAAACAGAACATTTCCATTTCATTATCTTCCTTTCTCTGTAACATTCCAGCATATGGTTGAGCGGTTTAAAGACAGGTCTTTATTATATACATGTTCAGATAGCCAGAGGTAATATAATTTTTATGTTCATTTTTTGAAATTCAAATGGGTTAAAATGTTCAAAGTTTTGTGTTAGCCTTAGTGATGGATA
This sequence comes from Macaca fascicularis, assembly GCF_037993035.2. Lineage (NCBI taxonomy): Eukaryota > Metazoa > Chordata > Mammalia > Primates > Cercopithecidae > Macaca > Macaca fascicularis. The sequence goes on along the minus strand of NC_088395.1, from coordinate 98,748,202 downwards.
TATAAAATAACATAAAGGGAAAGCAAAAATACTTTTGAAAAGAGGGACAACTTCAAGTATTCTGCCTTTTAGAAAATTAAACCTGATGCCTTCATATACTTATATACTTCAGAAATGTCACACTGCATTTTGTAACATTCACCTGCTTTAACAAAGTCAAATGGAAAATTAAAGTAATAATTCAGATAGTTTAAGATCAAAATAGTCAGCTTTTGTGATAAATTTGAGGAAATGTGATCTTTTGGGTTGCATTAGTCAAATTATTTTATTCTTCTGACTTCTTTGGGCATATGGGGTAACACGAGAGTTACTACAAATTAGAAAACTAGTGATCTCAAAGAATTAACTACATAACCCTATGTGTTAGTGTACATGCTGGGAAAAGCTGATAAAAAATAGAATTATTATTTGAAAACTTATCTTTGGAATTCAGGTTTTTAGATATTATTAATGACAGTGAATAATGTCCTTGTCCATTTTTTGTAAAATATTTCATTTAATTTTGAAATAGTCTCTGAATTAGATTTGAAACAAAAAATATTTTTCTGTATGACCATCATTTCTAATTATAATGAATTTTGTTTGATGTGTAGTTAAATGATAAAATGCATAATTTAAATTATTAGGTGAAAACTTTTCAAACTGAAGAAATATCTGTACATAAAAAGAATATTCTCCTTCTATCCTTGGTAAATCAAAATGAAGGCCAATAATACATGAATTATTCAATAAGCTTTCAATCATAGAAAACTTATAATACAGGCCATCAGAAGTGAAAGTCTTCATAATTATCTGATTATTTTTAATTAACAGAAATAATCAATTTGGAGATGACGTAGTTCAATGGATATACTTCACAAATTGCCTGAATTTGTTATAATATTTTACCACTTTCAAAAATTTTAAAGTATAGAGACATGCCATTAGGCCACTGTTTTAAATAATACAGAATATCATGAGACTGCGAATGTCAAATAAATTTAATGTTTGATTCTGGGCATATGTCTATTGCTAGATGCAATTTTATGTAATGCTATGTCTGAATAAGAAAATAATAAATGCAAATAATGAGCATATATTGAACATTTGCAGCCATCCTACTTTACTGAAGAACATTCACTGTTCTGTGTTTAAAATAAGTTGCAAAATCCAGGCATTATTCTTCAGTTTTCATTATTTTGAGAGTCATTGGGGGCTTTGGGATTGCAGCAAGAATTAAAGTGCTTTCATTCTACCTAGGGTTCCTACTGTTCATGAAATAGATTTCAAATTATTTTTGTTAATTTTTTTTTTAGTTTCTGTACTGGTAAGTTATCTTTAAAACCAAGGAAAGATAAAGCAACAGAATTCCTCTCACGATTCATTTATCCAAGGCTTCTAATCCTTCTCTGAAACAAATAAAGACTCCATGGAAGGAAATTCATGGGTAAAAAGTGGGTAATGGTAATGGTGGCTGGAAATCAACACTAAACAAAAACTCTTCTGTACTACCAAATATAGAACATTTTCCAAATTGTGTTTGTGTGTGTGTATATATGTATATATAATATAATTTATAACTAATATATAATTTTCCAAATTGTATGTATAATTGTGTACATATAATATACACGCATCCATAAATAAGAAATTCTCAAGTGACTGTGATAATACACAATCCTTATACACCAACTAAAAACATGTACCAAAAAATTAGTTCGCCTAAGATGTTCTAGGTTTTGTCTGAATATTACACTAAAATTCACAGATTTAACTCACAAAATGACTATTAGGTTTTCACATGTTTCAGTACTTCAAAATATGTTTCCAAAATTTTTACAGGCAGGCCCCAGAGGGAAAAATTTGTTTGACTAAATTATGGCAAACTTAAAAATGGCCCCAATATGCAATTGTAACTTTTACTCTCCATTAAGAAACAGGTCACCTCAAGGATGAGAGTGTTAGAGGTCATTCCAATTCCTGATTCTAGTCCCACATAAGCTTTTGTGATAAAATCAGAATATGTCACTATTTGCTGAGCGTTTGCCCTCCACTCTCTAATAGCTAGGTTTATTGCTGGTACAAGAACTTCTCCAAAGACATTTAAGCATAGAGCACCATGCCTCAAAGTAGTCTGAAATAAGAATAACTACCTTGTGGCCAGGCACAGTGGCTCAATCCTGTAATCCTAGCCCTTTGGGAAGCCAAGGCAGGCGGATCACTTGAGGTCAGGAGTTCAAGACCAGCCTGGCCAACATGGCGATACTTCATCTCTACTAAAAATACAAAAATTAGCTGAGTGTGGTGGTGCATGCCTATAATTCCACCTACTTGGGAGGTTGAGGCAGGAGAATCTCCTGAACCCGGGAGGCAGAGGTTGCAGTGAGCCAAGACTGCCCCACTGCACTCCAGCGCGGGCAACAAAGCGAGACTTCATCTCAAAACAAACAAACAAACAAACAAACAAAAAAAAAACTACGTTGTACTTTAATGCTTAAAATGTCTGCTAGTTACTGTAAGATCTTTGCTCCCCACTCCCAACATCCACAAAAAAGTATGCCAATCTGTTCTAAGGATCTGTAGTGTAGAGCCTAGAGAACATTAAAGAACATGACAGAAGCTGTAAAACTAGGTAGAGACATTGTAGTATCTCCATGTATCTATGTTTTCTCTTCTTGCCCTCCGACATAAAATAAATTATCTCTCAAGAGCTAGACGAGCTTGGTCTTAAAGGTTGCATGTGTGTATGCTTATAGTATTCTAGGAAATGTATTTATGTATGTTTATTTGTGCTGATATATCCTTGTTCAAAGGAGGCACTGAATATGTTAAGTTATCTGGTTCATTATTCGACAGCTTGAGTTACAGAACTATAATGGTTTTATGATCAAGTATACAAGGGTTAACTTATAAAATTGACAAATGTTTTGCATGTCGAATCTGGATCTTATTCTTGAAACAATGTTCCCTACTATACTGCACACTGAATTAATGTATGCATTGGAGGTTTTGTAGAAATAGAAGAAAGTTAAACTTGGAAGATTAGGGAAGCTTTACTTTTCAAACAACTCAGCACATTGCCTGAAAATATCTACAAGCCTGTGATTTGGCTAATCCATTAAATTCCTGTGGCGGTTTAAGTGAAGCTTTTAAAGTCCTAGTGAAATCCATTACAATGAACATAAGAATCAACTCGAAAGTATCTCTAAATCTAATCATTTCTGTCAAGACCCTGTCTGAGAAGTAAGTTCCTAGGTACATCCTAAATACATGGAAACAAAAGTGGCATTCCAATGATGTACCATATGTCAGTTGCTCTTGTTCACTCTGCTTCATTCTGCTAAGCTCCTAAAGAGGCAGTGGTTGGTAGTGAAAAGGATAACATTAAAAAACATCAGCAGTTTGGGTTCTGGTTTCATTTTTGCCACTGACTTCTTTTGTGGTTTTTAAGACAGTTACTTTGACCATTAAATGGAAAAATTGTAATATTTTACAAAAAGAGGAAATCAATCTGGATAATTTGCCTTCATGGAATTATAGATTAGAAAATCCTTATTTTGGAGATTTTAGTTATAACAAAGGTGGGTGAACTCCTAAGGAATACATGTATATTTTTGTCTCTATATATGTATGTATGTATGTGTTATATATATATATACACACACACACACACACACACACACACATATATATGTATACACACAAATAATATTTTCAGGGGAAGAATATCTTTATTAGTTACAGGGACACATGTATATTTTTGTCGAAGGAATACATGTATATTTTTGTCTCTATATATGCTTTTATGTGTATAGATAGATACATAGATAGATATATAGATATAGATATAATTTTCAGGGAAGCCTATCCTTTATTAGTGGTAATTTCTATACATGATTCATACCTGCTTCAAAAATTTAGAAATTTTTTTAACTAAAGGTGCCTAGCATTTCAATACTATATACTCACTAAAACTGTTCACTTACTCATCCCAAATTATGGTTTGCACTTCATGGCTTTCTTGCAAAACCAGACTTTCTTTTTCTGTTAAGTTAAACTTTATTATAGGCTGTGTTGGGTTTTCACGGAATCTTCATATGTACAAGATCTACCATTCTTTTCCCTGAATGATTAACTGACAGTTTAAAAGTTTTGTAAATTATGGATGGGTGCGATGGGTCACACCTGTAATCTCAACACTTTGGGAGGCTGAGGCGGGTAGATCATCTGAAGTTGGGAGTTCGAGACCATCCTGGCCAACATGTAGAAATCCTGTCTCTACCAAAAATACAAAAAATTAGCTGGGCGTGGTGGCACATGCCTGTAATCCCAGCTACTTGGGAGGCTGAGGCAGGAGAATCACTTGAACCCGGGAGGCAGAGGTTGTGGTGAGCCAAGATGGCACCACTGCACTCAAACCTAGGTGACAAGAGCGAAACTGTCTCAAAAACAAAAATAAAAACAAAAACAAACAAACAAACAACAACAACAACAAAAAGTTTTGTAAATTATATATGCTTTTATGCTGGAACTAAGTTTCTTTGGATTATTGTGTTGTGGCTAACCTCATTTAATAGCTGCTGAGAAAGTATCAGTTATCATTACTGAAGTACAAGGAGCTTTAAAGTTATAATTTTGCATACCTCATAGAACAAAATACAGTTGAGCCTCTAGGTATTAACATCAAGTAGTAACATTTATTTTGGATAGCTTAACAACTATGTGTCGTCAAGAGACCTCAGAAATATAGGTAAAACATGGATGGCATGGAGACTTGTACACTGTAAGTGTCCTACATTTAGCGGACGTTATCAGAGCTGCCATTCCTGAGACAACTAGATCTCCTTTCTTTTAAAAATCAAAGATTCTCTTGGTTTCAGCATGCAGTCTTCTCAAATGAACATTCCCAGTTATGACTCAGCTCTTTATCCAGCATTTGATTCTCTACATTTTTTGATTCTCACATGCATATACCATTATTATCCACGACCTAATAAAAACTGAACTCATTATGGTCCTTCAATACTCAGCCACCCTGTCTTCCCATTAACATTATGATCAGCATCATTAACAAGCAGTGAAAAAGTCACTTTGGTAGCCTCCATTCCAAGATTGTGAACTCAATGTCAAAAAACACTCTAATATAAAATCATCACATTCTCCTTCAAGGTAACCAGCAATATTTTCACCTCTTTTTCTTTTATCCTTCTTTGCTTATTTAAAACCAGGTTTTATGAGGTTTTTCTCTTTTTGAATTATTCTTTTTAATCATACTGTCTGTGGTCTTCTGTTTTGAAAATGACCTTTGACATTAAAAATAAAAGTAGTTCCCTCCAAGTTTCTGTGGACCATTTAATATCTTTTCTCTCCATAATAGGTCTGCTTTGATCTTTATCATATTTCTATTTTTATTTTATTATTATTATTATTATTTGAGATGAAGTCTCGCTCTGTTGCCCAGGCTGGAGTGCAGTGGCGCGATTTCCGCTCACTGCAAACTCCGCCTCCCGGGTTCATGCCATTCTCCTGCCTCAGCCTCCCGAGTAGCTGGGACTACAGGTGCCCGCCACCACGCCCAGCTAATTTTTTGTATTTTTAGTAGAGACGGGGTTTCACCATGTTAGCCAGGATGGTCTCCATCCCCTGACCTCATGATCCGCCCGCCTTAGCCTCCCAAAGTGCTGGGATCACAAGCGTGAGCCACTGTTCCTGGCCTATCGTCTTTCTAACAAAGCCTCTTGTTTAGGTGAGCAACTGGTTTTCTGATTGCTGTTCCTCATTATATATATATATTTTTTGTTTGTTTTTGAGACAAGGTCTCACTCTATCACCCAGGCTGGCATGCTGTGGTGCTATCGAGGCTCACTGCAACCTTGACTTCCCAGGCTCAGGCGTTCCTTCCACCGCAGCCTCCCAAGAAGCTAGGACTACAGGTGTGCACCACCATGCCTCGCTAATTTTTGAAATTTTTGTAGAGATAGGGGTTCTCCATGTTGCCCAGGCTGGTCTCAGACTCCTGGGCTCAAGCAATACTCCTGCCTCCCTAAATGCTAGAATTACAGGCGTGAACTACCACACCCAGCCTTTCTCATTACATTCTTAAAATTTCAAAATATATTTTGAGGTCACAGACTATAAAATCAGACTTTCCATGAAAGAAAATAATATATGCTCATTAAGTAGGCAAGTAGGGTCTCTATATTATTTTTTTCTATGTGACTGTTTCCCTGGTGTATGTTGAAGTCATCAATAATATGTGACCTGATCAATTCTGACTCCTTATTTTCAAGGAGTCACCAAATGGTATTATTTGCCTTCCTTGTCAGATTATGTCATTGTCTATATCTAACAAACTGAGAAACTACCAGAAAAAAAATTTAAAGCAATGATTGCCTCAAATAACAACAAAATGAATTGCCTGTTTCGTTTTCTTTATTCTAAAAAGCAAAACACATATTAGGGGCTAATTCATGGTTGAGCAGGTCTTTGGCACTAAATAAAGTTTAATGATTTAAAAATGATTAAAAATCAAGTTTTCAAGGACAGGTTTACCAGCATTAAGTCCTAGACTCTTAGGATATGTCATCTAAAATCAAACTAATAGCGAAGGAATACCCTATATTGCTTAATGGTTTAGGACTTCTGAAAAGAAAGACTCATGCTTTTCCTGGCATTATTTAGGTAAAGCAGTTCTTCAGTGACAACATAACGCTAGGAAATATAATTTGATGTATTTTATGTGGTCATAGAAGATTAAAAGAATGGAGCAATTTCTGCTTGCCACCTTGTATAGATAATAAATACTGTAAAAAATTCATTTGGATATTTTATGAAAAAACACCTTAGAAAAAGAGGTCGTGACCATAAGACAGTTTTGAATTTACCTTAAGTACTTTAGGAATTACCTTAAGTACTATACCTTAAGTACTATAGGAATAATTATACAGTGTCCAGTGACTATGATACTTCCATGCATGTAAAAATAAGACTCATTCATTGTAAACATAGAAAGAAATCTGTATTTCTTTAAGAATAACGTCAGGCTTCTTCAAGTAATTCGGTTTCGTTGGAGCCTATCTAGGACCCCAGATAAATGTTCCTCTTTAACCAATAGAAACTATATGCTGATATAGTTGTTTTTGCTGAATTAAGCATTTTGCTCATAAGGTTTTTTTGTTTTGTTTTGCTTCTTTTCTACTGAATCTTGAGCAGTGGGTCAGTTTTACTAAAACTCTAATGTCAAAAAAAAAAAAAAAAATTCTGTTAACTAGCTGGGCATGGTGGCACACACCTGTAGTCCCAGTTACTGGGTAGGCTGAGGCAGGAGGATTGCTTGAGCCCAGGAGTTCAAGGCTGCAGTGGACTATGATTTTTGCCACTGCAATCCAGCCTGGGCAACAGAGACCCTGTCTCAAAAGAACAAACAAACAAACAAAACAACAACAACAAAAAATAACTTTAGTGATAAAATCAATAAACAAACAAGGAATATACAAAAAATTCCTCAACCTGGTAAAGGACATCTATGAAATAACTACAGCTAACTCAAACTTTATGGTGAAAGAGTAATGCTTCTTTGCTAAGATCAGGAACAAGAAGAGGATGTACGCTTTTACACAGCAATTAAACATTGCACTGCAGGTTCTAGCTAGGACAATTAGGCAAGAAAAAGAAATGAACAGCATCCATATTGCAAAGGAAGAAGTAAGACTATCTCTGTTTGAAGATGGCAGGATCTTATACATAGAAAATCCTAACTGAATGTCTATGCAGTAGCAATGAATAATCCAAAAATAAAATTTAAGAATACTTCATTCTACTTACAATAGCATATAAAAGGATAAGTATTTACTTAGAAATGAATGTAATAAAAGAAGGGCAAAACTTGTACACTGGCAATTCAAAATAGTGTTGAAATAAAGACGTTCTAAATAAATGAAAAGGCATACTATGTTCATAGATCAGAATACTTAATATTGTTAAGATGGCAAAATTATTCAAACTTACATACAGATTGAACATAATCCCTATCAAAATTCAAACTGGGCCGGGTACGGTGACTCATGCCTGTAATCTCAGCACTCTGGGAAACTGATGCAGGCAGATCACCTGAGGTCAGGAGTTCGAGACCAGCTTGGCCAACATGGTGAAACCCCATCTCTACTAAAATACAAAAAATTAGCCAGGCATGGTGGCACATTCCTGTAATCCCAGCTACCCAGGAGGTTGAGGCAGGAGAATCGCTTGAACTCAGGAGGCACAGGGTACAGTGAGCTGAGATCACACTACTGCACTCCAGTCTGAGCAACCTAGTAAGACTCAATATCAAAAAAAAAAAAAAAAAAAAAAAAAAAAAAAAAAAATCAAATTGCATTTTTCACAGCAATTGATAAACTGATCCTAAAATTCATATGGAAATATAAGGAACCCAGAATAGTCAAAAAAGTCTTGAAAAAAGACAAATTCTATCAAAACCTCTGGGGTACAAACAAGGTATCATTATTTTTTAAAAATTTGGTAAAACACCATGCACAACCAATGTTGGGAAACACACTGTTAGGTCAAATAACTGTGCTGGACACTTGATTCATAACTAGCTCTGAATCTCAGTTTCCTTGTTTGTAAAATGAGTATAGCTCCTGTCCTCAGTGCTATAAACGAGTATTTGTATAAGAAAGGTCCTCTAGAACACAAAGACTAACTCCTAGAAATCAAGTTTTTCGGCCAACACTGTGGCTTGCACTGGGTATCTCACTGCTTTGGGAGGCAGGAGGATTGCTTGAGGCCAAAAGTTTTGAGACCAGCCTGGGCAACATAGCGAGACTTCTGTCTCTATAAAAGAAGTATAACTTAAAAATTAGCTAGGCTTGGCTGGGCGCAGTGTCTCACGCCTGTAATCCCAGCACTTTGGGAGGCTGAGGTGGGCAGATCCACCTGAGGTCAGGAGTTCGAGACCAGCATGGCCAGCATCATGACCGTCTCTACTAAAAATACAAAAATTATCTGGGCGTGGTGGCAAGCGCCTGTAATCCCAGCGACTTGGGAGACTGAGGCAGGAGAATTGCTTGAACCAGGGAGGCAGAGGTTGCAGTGAGCCGAGATCGCACCATTGCACTCCAGCCTTGGGGGCAAGAGTGAGACTTCTTCTCAAAAAAAGAAAAAAAAAAAACAAAAAACAAAAACAAAAAAAAACACAAATCAAACCAAACCAAAAGAAAAGAAAACAAAAAAAGCAAATTAGTTAGGCTTGTTGGCACACACCTATAGTCCTAGCTGCTCAGAAGGCTGAAGCAGGATTGTTCCAGCCCAGGAGTTTAAGGTTGCAGTGAGCTGTGATTGTACCACTGCACTCCAACCTGGATGACAGAGCAAGATGCTGTCTCTAAAATTAAAAAAGATTAAAAAAAAATAGAAATTAAGTTTTTAAGTGATCTTGGTATATGGTACCCACGGTAAAATTATTCAACATTCCTGAATGTTTGAAAATTTTCTTTTCTCCATAACTGGAACAAGGTTTGTGAACTGATTCTACCCCAGGGACTACTACTATTTTCTCATTTCTTTCCACTTTTATTTGAGCTCTCTTTCAGGAATCTTAAGCTTTCTGTTCTTCAGCGACAGAGCTAAACTTCTGTAGATGCATAATTCATATACATATATTTGAAATATATAAGACTGTTTGGCCAGACAAGTATAGATGAATCCTAAAATATTCATAAAATTAATATTTTCCCTTAAATTTATCTTTAATACTATTAAGTGAGAGAAGATAGTGAAGTAGTTTATTCATCCTTGTCGTGAGTATCCTGGGACAATTAAAAATACAACTTTCAGTTCAAATTTGAGAGGTTTGTAGGCTTATGGTAATGAAAAATAGAGGGAAGTATTTTTATTTTATTTCTATCTCCATATTTTTATACAAAATATATCTTATCCTAAATAATGTGATGTTAGTAGCAGAATAACTAGACTGAAAGCTACTTTGTGTGACTTTCTCCAGCCTAAGTTAATTGCTACTGCCTCTGGATTTCCATGGCCCTCTGTTCATACCCTAATGCTATAAAAAATGGCCATTACAGTTAATATTAACTATATTTAGGTAAGCTTGTCTGCTGCACAAGACTGTGAGGTGTTTGGAGGTAGGAACTGTGTCTTATTAGTCACTGTATCATCAGTACATAAAATTTTTCTGAGTATTTGTTATGCACAAATATAGTGCTAAGTGGTAGCAATTTGATGTCATTACTGTTTAGCACAGTTCCTGGCTAAGCACCCGATAAATGTTTCTGGAACTTAAACAAAATATAATATATTCTACTGCCTCAATAAGACAAAATAGAGGAAAGCGGTTAGACTAAGAAACCATTCAGTCATTTATTCATGAATAATTCCAGAGAATAAATAATGCAGTCTCTTTCCAGAGTTATTGGTACTAGAATTATATAGGAGGGGTGAGGACCCATGTAATAATGGCTGTCATTTGAATTAAAACTTAAATCCAAGAGGAGCACTAGTTCTTTTCCTATAAAATTGAAACTCTCTTGTGTTTCAGTCTCCTTCTGTTGGGAGCAGGATCGTGGATGAAAGCATTCAGAAGAGTAAGAATGCCCCCAAAATTCAATCTTAGCTCAAATATTATTTTTCTGTATAAATTTGGAGATAAAGCATTTTTTGGAAGCTCTGAAAAAAAAAATGGGGTCTATATTATTTACTCACTGGAGAGTGATGAAGCTCAGTTGAGGTCTGTACTTCTCACAATGCTCCAAGTCACTGAACAAAATTTAGGTCTACATTGAAAATGAATTTTAAAATACTCAGGTTTTGTCCCTATAAACAATTTCTTTCCACAAAATGGTGGCATTTAGGAAATCTTCCGCACTCATTCATCTTGAGAAAGTATTTGTGTATATAATCTTTTCAATCCAAAGAAAAGAATTAAGGACATGATTTTCTGGATTTTCATTAGTAAAACTGGTATGCCATGTGATTTAAATAGTTATTTTATAAAACACACGTATACATAATTCAGGGAAGGTGCTATTACCAAGCATTGAAAATTTGAGGGAAAATTGTCATACCAATGAAGCTAGCTCCAAAGCAGACCTTATAATGGCCAGAAAGTATACTAACTTGATAAAACTGGGATTTTGCTTCTAGTTCAGCTATGCCCAAGTGTGTGAACTTAGGAAGCCACTTCATCTCTGTGAGCCTAGTTTTTCTCATTTTTAAAGTGAGATTTTTGGATAGATGATATCTAAAATAACTTTCAATGGTACAACTCAATGATTTTATAGTAAACAATGGAAAACTGATTCTTCATCCTTGTAATCACAAAGAAAAGACACACATGTTTATTTATTAATTTTCTGCCAAGATTTTGGCATTTATATAGTTGGAGTTTTTTCGTGTTTTGTTTGTTTGTTTGTTTGTTTGTTTTTGACAGAGTTTCACTCTGTCACTCAGGTTAGAGTGCAGCCTTGACTTCCTGGGCTTAATTAAACCTTCCACCTCAGCCTCCTGAGTAGCTGAGACTACAGGCATGCATCACCATACCCTGATAATTTTTTATTTCTTGTAGAGCTGAGGTTTCACTATGTTGCCCAAGCTGGGCTTGAATTCCTGGGATCAAGTAATCCTCCCTCCTCGGCCTTCCAAAGTGGTGGGATTACAGGTGTGAGCCATCACCCCAACTAGTATTTATATAGTTTAAAGGACTATTGTCTGCTGGGTGTGGTGGCTCATGTTTGTAATCCCACCACTTTGGGAGGCCGAGGTGGGTGGATTGCTTGAGCTCTGGAGTTCGAGACTAGCTTGGGCAATATGGAGAAGCCCTGTCTCTACAAAAAATACAAAAACTAGCTGGATGTGTTGGCACATGCCTGTAGTCTCAGCTACTTGGGAGGCTGAAGTCGGAGGATCACTTGAGCCTAGTAGGCGGAGGTTACAGTAAGCCGACACTACGCCACTACACTCCAGAAAAAAGATTCTTGTGCACTCTAAATTTGTTGGCAAAGTAACACAGTTAACCTTTATACCACAGATTGAACTACTTCTTATATCAGTAAGGCTATCTTGTTTTCTTTCTTAGTAATAATAATTCCAGTCAGGACTCATAGAACATGTACTTACACATTTTCTATTACACAATGAAAAATTTCCTCTAAAAATACATTTATACTGTTGATCAATCATAGTGACATCATACTTTCCAAATTTTGCCAATTGCCTCAGTTTTAGAAAAAGAAGAAAATTCATGGCCAGCAATTATGGTAAGAAGCTATAAAATAACAAAATACACAACAAGATCTTTCCAGTAGTTTAACTAGATGGCCAAAGTAATCCACCATTTAAAGTAAAGAAACATCACTAACTATATTTCTATGACTTTGTTCTGTATTCACTCTAAAACAACATGGAAAATTACTGGTTAGAGAGACAAATAACACAGATAAGAGGCAAAATCTGGCACATAAATTTTGATTTTGACTCTTCCAAGAGCCACACAATTCCCTGAAATTAAATATCATTAAGATACTTGCCTATAGAATAGACACACAAAAAATTACTAAAATAAATCTTATTATGTGGCTGTTTTCAATTGAAACAAGAGAAAATATTTTTGCTAATAATTCTATGGTTTGATATAGCCCCTAGTTTGCTTATTTTTTGCACTAGACTCAAACTGTTCATCTGCAGTGTCTTTCAATGTCTATTTTTAAAGTTCTTAAGAGAAGATTCCCTGTCAGCAATACAACTTCCAGTTTTATAGCTTTTAGATAATCTTTTTAAAATATACTTTAAAGATTAATATAGCACTTCATATTGAGTGAGGAAAAGGAAGCAAAAATTAGCAAGTAAAATTATAGAATATAACTGAGGATAGTATGTTTTAGCAAAGAAATGCAGGTGCAGGTTTAAATTACAGGAAAGTATTAAATTTAATGTTCATAATAAGGAGAGTTGCCAGCATGATAAAGAATAGAATCATCAGTTTACAGCTATTGGTGACATTTCCTATTGTCATTCAGCAAACGAATTGCCTTTTTGCCTAGATGAATTTATTTTTCTAAGTGATGGGGACTCTGTCCACCAGGCTGGAATGGAGTGGCATCATCATAGCTCACTGCAGCCTCAAAATCTTAGACTCAAATGATCCTCCTGCCTCACCCTCCTGGGTAGCCAGGTCTACAAGCACACGCCACTATGCCCAGCTAATTTTAAAAATTTTTGTAGAAACAATGTCTTCCTCGGTTGACTGGGCTGGTCTCCAACTACTGGGCTCAAGCAATTCTCCTGCCTTGGCCTCCTAAACTTTTGAGATGACAGGTGTGAGCCATCACATCTGGCTCAGATGAATTCCTTATAACAGACATGTTACAGGAATTTCATGAAAACTATCCCCTCCTATGGCAGATTCATTTATAACAGGAAGTCTAGAAATGCAAAAGTGCAAACAATGATTTTTTCATTAGCTGGAGAGTCATCCTTAAGCATTTAAATATAATACAGACACATTATGAAAGCAATTACGGTGCACATAGCTACCGAAATCTGAACATGGACCAGTTTTAAATTGCTTTAAAATCAATAACATATATCACTGGTCATAATTATCAAACATCAGAAGTAACGTAGGGTTGTATATAATTATGGTTCCAGTCATGGCATTTTACAACAAAGCCAACGACCTCTGGAAGTGAATCTCTTTCACTTGCACTGCCTAATTCTGTTTAAGTGGTGACTTATGTATGTAATAGAGCAAAGAAAAAAAGATAGGATTTGTGATGACAAATACCCTGTACAGACAACAATATCCCATAGGCAAGATGGCTTGGTAATACATTAAGAGTTTTGCAGAGACTGCTTTGAGTGAGTCCACGTTCTTTGTCAATAAAATGGAAAACTGTATTGTGATCTCAACTTTCACCTTTCAAAATAAACAAGGAGACTGCTGATTATCAGAGCATCTTTAAATTATAAAACTTTAGCATTGAGGCTGCAATAAGACTCTCTTGGTGTTCAATATATGCCAAGAATGATCTTTTTAAACTCTATTTATGATATCTTAAAATTATTACTTTATTTGTATCCAATCAATGAGTCAATTACTCTTAATCCTATAATACCATCATGAAAATAATTTGTCAAGCAGCATACTATATGTATTAGTCTGTTTTCACACTGCTGATAAAGACATATCTGAGACTGGGCAATTTACAAAATAAAGAGGTTTATTGCACTAACAATTTCATACGACTGGAGAGGTCTCACAATCATGGCAGAAGGTAAAAGGTAAGGAGGAGCAAGTCACATCTTACATGGATGGTGGCAGGCAAAAACAGAGCTCGTACAGGGAAACTCCCATTTCAAACCATCAGGTCTCTTGAGACTCATTCACTATCACAAAAACAGTGCAGGAAAGACCTGCCCCCATAAGTCAATCACCTTCCTCCATGTTCCTCCCATGACATGTGGGAATTCTGGGATTTACAATTCAAGATGAGTTTTGGGTGTGGACACAGCCAAATCATATCACTATTCTTGCATCAGAATTACAAAAAAAAGACCCCTAAAAAATGACACTCTTTAACTCCAAGATTCTTTACAGTTATGTGTGTTAGTATTTATTTTAAGCAATAGCCTTAGTTTTTAATTTTATTCACATTTTCTCTGCTTGTCTATGTATGTGCACACTTTACTTCAAACCTTGACTTCAAGAATGATCATGAATACATGTTATTCCTGGAATACCTCAGATCATTTCTGGTGAAACAATATACAACAAAACAGAATTACTTCTCATTAGAAGTCAATCCGAGAAGAAATACTTAGAGTTTTCACAACATGGATTGTTTTTTAGATGGTGGTATATTCCTCCTTAACAATTTTCTACTTCACCCTCTTTATATGAGCAAACCAATATCTGACTCAATAATAAAGTCCTTCTGTTTAGCAAAACAAAATAAAAAGCAACAAAAAATAACAAAAGAAGAATCAGCTCATTATTGGTATAGTTCAGTAAGAAGAAGCCCGTGTCATAAATGTTACTTCTAACTTTGAGCAAGATGGAGATATCATTGCAGCTTACTTGGAAACCAGATGATCATTCTAATTAAAAAGTATTTTCCCTATAAATGTCAGTTAAATTTGAAAAACAATAATTCTTGATGGCAACATAATTCAGTAATTAAAATTTAATCTCTGCATCAAGATGAGTCATTTATGTTTGCAAAGTACAGTCTCTTTAGATTATTTCACTTTTTAACTGTAAAATGACTAAAACTTTGTATTATTTTGAAGTTGTAAAATATGAAAAACAATTCCTGGAGCAGAGAGAGAAGATGTTGGACAGGAGGCAGGACTAGCTTGCAGTTCCAGCTCACACAGACAGAGCAGTGTGTGGAGACCTGTATCGTGAACATTTGCTCCAGAACTCCTGCAGGAATATATCAAGAAAGCCAAGAGAATCCACAGACCCTCCGAAGGAAGGGGATTGCTCCTGCAGGATCCAGGAGACAGCCCAAATACTGTGAGTACCCAAGCCGTGACAGTGGGAAAGGGGGATTGGCTAGATCCAGAAGAGAAATAACAACTATTAGGGTTCCGCTGTCAGGAAGCCACATCCTTAGGAAAAGGGGGAGAGTACTACATCAAGGGAACACCCCCTGGGGCAAAAGAATTCAAACAGCAATATCCAGGAGCAGTGGCTCACGCCTATAATCCCAGCAGTTTGGGAGGCTGAGGCAGGCAGATCACCTGAAGTTAGGAGTTTGAGACTAGCCTGGCCAATATGGTGAAACTCCATCTCTACTAAAAATACAAAAATTAGCCAGACATGGTGGTGCACACCTGTAATCCCAGCTACTCAAGAGGCTGAGACAGGAGGATCACTTGAACCCAGGAGGTGGAGGTTGCAGTAAGCCGAGATTGCACCACTGCACTCCAGCATGGGTGACACAGCAGGACTCTGTTTCAAAAAAAAAATCTAAAAAAATCTAAACAGCAACCTTGATCCCAGATCTTCCCTCTGATACAGCCCACTCAGATGAGAAGGAACCAGAAAAATAATTCTCATAATATGACAAAGCAAGGTTTTTTAACACCCCCCCCAAAATCACACTAGCTCACCAGCAATAAATACAAACCAAGAATAAACCTCTGATATACCTGAACAAGAATTCAGAAGGCTGATTACTAAGCTAATCAAGGAGGCACCAGAGAAAGGTGAAGTCCAACTTAATGAAATCAAATAAATGATACAAGATATCAAGGGAGAAATCTTCAGTGAAATAGATAGCATAAATTAAAAACAATGACAACTTTAGGAAATAAAGGGCACATTCAGAGAAATACAAAATGTACTGCAAAGTCTCAGCAATAGAATCAAACAAACAGAAGAAAGAACTTCAAAGCTCGAAGACAAGGTTTTCTAATTAACTCAATCCAACAAAGACAAAGAGAAAGAATTTTTAAAGAATGAACAAAGCCTCCAAGAAGTTTAGGATTATGATAAATGACCAAACCTAAGAATAATTGGCATTCCTGAGGAAGAAGAGAAATCTAAGAATTTGGAAAACATATTTTGGGGACTAATTGAGGAAAACTTCCCCGGCCTTGCTAGAGACCTAGACATTCAAATACAAAAAGCTCAAAGAACACCTGGGAAATTCAATGCAAAAATATCATTGTCTAGGCACATTGTCATCATGTTATCTAAAGTCAAGATGAAGGAAAGAATCTTAAGAGCTGTGAGGAAAAAACACCAGGTTACCTAAAAAAGCAAACATACCAGATTAACAGCAGATTTATCAGCAGAAACCCTCCAAGGTAGAAGGGATTGGGGCCCTATCTTCAACTTCCTTTAACAAAATAATTATCAGCCAAAAGTTTTGTATCCAGCAAAACTAAGCTTCATAAATGAAGAAAAGATACAGTCTTTTTCAGACAAACAAATGCTGAGAGAATTTGCCACTACCAAGCCAGCACTACAAGAACTGCTAAAAGGAGCTCTCAGTTTTGAAACAAATCCTGGAAACACATTAAAACAGAACCTCTTTAAAGAACAAATCTCACAGAGTGGGAGAAAATCTTCACAATCTATGCATGCAAAAAAGGACAAATATCCAGAATCTACAAGGAATTCGAACAAATTAGCAAGAAAAAAAAAAAATCAACAATCCCATCAAAAAGTGGGCTAAGGACATGAATAGACACGTCTCAACAGAGGATATACAAATGGTCAACAAACATCAGCAACTGATCAACAGCACTAATGATCAGGGAAATCCAAATAAAAACCGCAATGAGATACCACCTTACTCCCGCAAGCATGGCCATAATCAAAAAATCAAAAAATAATACATGTTGCCATGGATACAGTGAAAAGGGAACACTTCTATACTGCTGGTGGAAATGTAAACTAGTACAACTATTATGAAAAACAGTGTGGAGATTCCTTAAAGAACTAAAAGTAGAACTACCATTTGATCCAATACTCCCACTACTGGGTATCTACCCAGAGGAAAAGAAGTCATTATACAAAAAAAAAAAAAAAAAAAAAAAAACCTGCACACAGATGTTTATAGCAGCAAAATTTGCAATTGCAAACATATGGAACCAGCCCAAATGCCCATCACTCAAAGAGTGGATAAAGAAACTGTGGTATATATTTGATGGGATACTACTCAGTCATAAAAATGAATGAATTAATGGCATTTGCAACAACCTGGATGGGATTGGAAACTATGATTCTAAGTGAAGTAACTCAGGAATGGAAAACCAAATATCCTATGTTCTCACTAATACACGGGAGCTAAGCTATGAGAATGCAGAGGCATAAGAATAATGCAACGGACTTTGGGGACTCAGGGGGAAAGGGTGAGAAGGGAGTGAGAAATAAAAGGCAACAAATTGGCTTAAATGTATGCTGCTTGGGTGATTTGTGCACAAAAATCTAACAAATCACCACAAAAGAACCTACTCATGTAACCAAATACCACCTGTTCCCCAATAACCCATGGAAATTAAAAAAAAAAAAAAAAAAAAAAAAAAAAAAAAAAAAAGCTGGCCAGCAGAGCCAACCAACTATAGACCAAAACAAACAAATGAATAAAACCATTCCTGCTAAATATAATGTATGAAAGGCCATTGTTTTGGGCTGAGCTCTTGCACTATGACCCAGTAGAGCAAACCAAAATGGAGTCACTCATGGTAAGTGCCTTATAATCAAACTGAAACATTAAGGAAGCAGGTAAACCCCCAAACAGATTTTTTTTTTTTTTAAACAGGAGATTCATAACAACAAATTGAAGAGGGCCCAGTAAACCTGAGCCAGCAAAACAAGGAAGTCCTCTCAGCTTTAACCCTAACACACACACACAAAAAAAAAAAAAGAGGTGACCTGATGTCACTCCACATTTCAATCTATTTCCCGTTTGCACTTTAAAAAAACAACTGTTCAGCACTCATTCTGTTTTATAGAATGAGATGTTGCCTGATTCTAGAATCACTAATAAAAGCCAATTATGTCTTTAAACTAAATTCATTGTAATTTTGTTTTTTGACACTCTTAAATTGCCTTTTTTTATCCCAATGAGGTTAAGTTTACCACCAATTATCTTTTTATTTGTTCTAGAAAATTTCCCTTTACACTGTAAAACATACAGACACTTGTGTTTTTTATTCTTTTGAGTATCATAATCCTTTCTCAGGAGTTTTGTAATACTAAACTATACTGGCTGTTACTCAGACTATGAAATCGTTAAAAAATGATAATATGTTTTTAAAATGATAATATAATGAGTTTACACTATATAAAGAATTCATAGATGTGATTCTTCTCCACTATGTAGAATTTTTAAAATATTAAATACATGTTGAATCTTTTGCAATGGGTCACATGAGAAAGAACACAGCAAACCTCCTACACCCACATCTGAAAATACAGCAGGCTGAGAGATTCTACCTACATGTGAATCCGTTAACTAGGACTTCCAAACTTTCTTTATTTCTCATTATTATTTCATATGTTCTTCTATAATATTTAGCTTATATTCCTGCTAAAGTGTCTGTACTTTTTATATTAGAAGAGCAAGAATTTAATTATTAGCATGCCAATTCGATAGTAGCTACAAAATTCATGACATATTAAGATATTTTTGTAACATGTACTTATTTTTGTGCTTAAAATCTTAGAGTCACTCAGTGCAGAACAATGCAGACAAATAAAGCAAGTGTAGCTCGCTAAATATAAAACTTATCTATTCTAGGCTAGGCCCAGTGGCTCACGTCTGTAATCCCAGCACTTTGGGAGGCCGAGGTAGGTAGATCATGAGGTCAGGAGATTGAGACCATCCTGGCCAGCAAGGTGAAACTCTGTCTCTACTAAAAATACAAAAATTAGCTGGGCATGGCAGTGCGTGCCTGTCACCCCAGCTACTCGGGAGGCTGAGGCAGGAGAATCGCTTGAACCTGGAGGTGGAGGTTTGCAGTGAGCTGAGATCCCACCACTGAACTCCAGCCTGGCGACAGAGTGAGACTCAGTCTCAAAAAAAAAAAAAAAAAAAAATGACAGCTACATTCACACTTAGCCTGCTCATTTATAGCTCATAGTTTAAAAAATTTTCACAGCCATTATTTTTTGGCGTTTTTCTACCAGTAATTACTATCTTTTTGTTGTTGCTTGTTGCTAATGGTGCTTTTATCCTCCTTTGTTATTATTTGTTTTCATCAAAGATATTACAGGAACTTGCAAAAAACAGCTTAACAGACAAGAGCACTTGGTTTTTATCATAACTTCTGCTACATCTGTTGTTTCCTTAGAATTAGCATTGGCATTAAAATATGTAGCCTTTACCAAAACTCTAAATTTCCTTGATGATAGAATTCTTGTTGCTCTTGCCATGTTCACCATCCCAATGAATGCCTGCTCCTTCTTCACCTACCAGATGTAGTGAATGAGAGAAATCCTTTAAATAATAAAAATGACATACAATTTTGAAAGATTAGTAAACATATAGGCAACATAAAAAAAGTCTCCATTCGCTAAGTAAAATGATCATCTACAGGAGAAATATCTGAAATCACTTCACATTTCAATAAACATCTAATTATGCTTAAACTTGCTATTGCATTACTTAGTTTGTCAGTTTGATAAAAAGTACACCACAATAAATCACTGACAAGCAATTAACTATTATTTCTAGGCTAAGTACAAAACTCAGTGCAACTCTGTTTTATAGGATTGTCTTCTGTGTGTGTTGTGTGTGTGTGTATATTTATTTATGTATATATAATATAAGATGACATTGCAATCTGTAATAGGATTGGCATTTTATTCCAATTAGATTTGTTCCATAAAAATGAAAGTTAAAATTTCAGACAAAGGAACTATACAGATGCATCCTCCTGTAGGTTAATTGTCAGATTTAGTCATACATGTTTTAATGTGCTAAATATACCCTCTTGTTTTCAAAAAAATTTAAGTCTTATCAGCAGTTAGTATCAAAAGAGGCCAGGTGCGGTGGCTCATGCCTGTAATCTCAGCACTTTGGGAGGCCAAGGCGGGCGGATCACCTGAGGTCAGGAGTTCAAAACCAGCCTGACCAACATGGCAAAACCCCGTCTCTACCAAAAATACAAAAAGTGGCCAGGTGCCTGTAATATCAGCTACTTGGGAGGCTGAGGCAGGAGAAGCGCTTGAACCCAGGAGGCGGAGGTTGCACTGAGCCGAGATCACGCCACTGCACTCCAGCCTGGGAGACAGATCTAGACTCTGTCTCAAAAAATAAAAAAATAATAAATAAAATAAAAAGATCGAAAATGATTTTTTTTAATTTTTAAATTAAATTACAATTTAAAATTTTTAATATTTTAGTTTTTTGCTAATGAAGAAAGCTTCGTCATTCTGAAGTGAGCTTCACAGGATTATTCTATCAGTATTTTGTGAATGCATATATGCATAAACATAAAAATATTCATCTATTTTAAATAAACAAAGACTCTTGAAACGAAAGTTTAAAGTGCAATTTTTTTTTTTTTTTTTGAAACGGAGTCTCGCTCTGCTGCCCAGGCTGGAGTGCGGTGGCGCGATCTCGGCTCACTGCAAGCTCCGCCTCCCGGGTTCACGCCATTCTCCTGCCTCAGGCTCCCGAGTAGCTGGGACTACAGGCGCCCGGCACTACGCCCGGCTAATTTTTTTTTTTGTATTTTTAGTAGAGACGGGGTTTCACTGTGTTAGCCAGGATGGTCTCGATCTGCTGACCTCGTGATCCGCCCGCCTTGGCCTCCCAAAGTGCTGGGATTACAGGTGTGAGCCACCGCGCCCGGCCTTAAAGTGCAATTCTAAAGTACATTGTCTTAATGATCTTCTTTTCACCATATGAACAATTTTAGTGCTCCAAGTTGTCAAGAAGTGTTCATGAAGTGTAACTGAAGCTATACAAGAAAATATACATTTGATTTAATGTATTTTTTTTAATTGGGGAAAAAGTGTACTACTTTGCATTATAATTGAAAAGTACATAAATTATATTGACTGGACTATCTGACTAATATTAAAGAATAAACCAAAACAAAGTAATATTTCATTCAGTTATTGGCATAAAATGATTTTGTTTTCTGATTTCAGTATTGGATGGAACTACTCAAATATAAATATGCCTACATTGATGTTTGGCAAGGCACTTGCACACAATGAAGTCTTCTTAATCGCCAGCACAATTTCTTTTTTTACTGTTTTTATGTATATTCTGTTTCCTTGGCAGGTCTACACAATCAACACATCTGTTAGTATGGCAGAATGCCCATCCAAAAATTGGAATGCTGAAGTCAAAAGATATAAGTGCTAAACATAGGTGTGGTTTTAGAGCACATCTACAAAAATATATTGTTTTTCTCACCTATATGATTTTCTTATTTCTTCCTCTAGTTATTAGAGTGTCTTATCCTTAATTGTTTTGACATTTGCATCCTACAATTTTAGATCTATAATGTTTAAAATTACATAGTTTTAGCCATATTTAAACTCAGGTTTACAGAGAACTAGTTACATAGAAATTAAATGAATTAATAAAATAATTGTGATTTAATATGTAAATGAACTCAAAACTTTGTTCATAATGATGAAAAAATTTATTCAGTCATATCTACAAACATGATGAAATAAAATATATGTAACAATAATAATAAAGTGAAGTTTTTTCGTTTATCTCTGAAAAAGAACCATAGAATTAAGATAGATTATAGATAATTTTAATTTTAAAAACAAATTATATTAGAAAATAAATATAATATGCAATATTAACAAAATAGAGAAAAAACATTTCAATAAATGTAGAAGATACATTTGACAAAATTCATCATCTATTCATATTTTTAAAAATTCTAAGCAAACTAGAAATGATGGATAAATTCCTCAAACTGAAAAATAATATAAAAAAAATTACAGGTAGGGCGTGGTGGCTCACACCTATAATCCCAGCACTTTGGGAGGCTGAGGCGGGCGGATCACAAGGTCAGGAGATCGAGACCATCCTGGCTAACATGGTAAAACCCGGTCTCTACTAAAAATACAAAAAAAGAAAATTAGCCGGGCATGGTGGCAGGTGCCTGTAGTCCCAGCTATTTGAGAGGCTGAGGCAGGAGAATGGCATGAACCTCGGAGGCAGAGCTTGCAGTGAGTCTAGATCACACCACTGTACTCCAGCTTGGGCGACAGAGCAAGACTCAGTCTCAAAAAAAAAAAAAAAAAAAAAAATTTACAACTAAATTCATACTTGAAAGACTAAATGCTTTTCCCTTGATACTTGGAAGAAAGCATGGATACTGGCTCTTGTCACTTTGTTTAACATTGCCCTAAAAGGGATATCAATTTGAATAAAGCAAAATACAAGCAAACAAACAAAACAGACGTACAATGGTTTACATGAAACATCCCAGGGGAACTACAAAACAACTACAATAATTAATAAATACATTTAGTGAGGTTAGGTGATATAAGGTTGTATTATTTCGTATTAGCACCAAATGATTGGAACATGAAATTTAACAAAACCATTCATATTAATGGTAAACAACATAAAATCCCTTAGGAATAAATCTAATAAAGTTGTTTAAGATTTCTACATGAAAAACTATAAAATATTGCCAAGGGAAATTAAGTAATATCTAAACACATGGGCATATATATACTATGTTCATGGATTGGAAGGCTCACTATCAGGAAGATGGTGTTTTTATAGAAACTGACAATCCAATCTTAAAATTTTTATTGAAATGCAAAGGACCTAGGAACATCCATGGAATTAATAAACTCTTTAAATTTGAGACCTATTACAAAGCTACAGTAATCAAAAGAGTTGATTAAGAATGAACATAAATGTATCCAGAATATATTAATAACTTGTTTGACTTAATAGCAAGACAAATAACACAATGAGGAAATGGGAAAAAATAAACAGACATTTTACCAAAAAAAAAAAAGAGAAATGGATGAGAAATAAGCATGAGATGCTTGACATCTGCAGTCACTAAGAAAATGTAAATTTAAGCAATAATGTCATACTTTTACGCACCCATTTAGAATGGCTAAAACTAAAAAGACAACCAAACCAAATGTTGGCAAGGATGTGAAGTGACTGGAACTCACACACACTGATGGTGAGAATGCAAAATTTCATAACCACTATGGAAAAAACTTTGGCACTTTCTCAAATAGCTACATGTACACCAACCATATGATCCAGCTCCTCCACTCTTACATATTTTTCCAAGAGAAAAGAAAAGACACATCCACACAAAAACTTTTACACAAATGTTTATAGCATCAATTATCCATAATAGACAAAAAGGAAAAAACACAAATGCCTATCAATGGATGAATGAATAACTGAACTGTGTTGTATCCATAAAATTGAATATTATTTAGCAATAAAAAGGAATAAAGTACATCCTACTTTATCCACATGGATAAACCTTGAAAACATCACAGTAAGTAAAAGAAGCCAGGTACCAAAAAAATCACATATTGTGTGATTCCATTGATATAAACGTCTTGAAAAAGCAAACTGATATATACTTACAGTATACATATTAGTGGTTGTCTGGGTCAGGGTGACAGGAAGGAGGGAAGTATTCCAAAAGGGTATGAGGAAACTTTTAGTTATGACAAATATGTTAATTCTCATGACTATGGCAATGTTTTCACATATGTCAAAACTGAGCAAATTGTACATTTTGAATTTTAAAATAAGTACAGTTTATTGTGCTTCAATTATACTTCAATAGACAAATTTTATTAAATTTTATTAAAAATTCCTGAAATTGTATTTATGATTATACCTTGGAATTTGGTTTGTGATTATGCCTTTATATATATATATATATATATATATATATATATATATATGTGTGTGTGTGTGTATATATATGTATGTGTATATATATATACACATGCACACACACACATTTATAGAGAGAGAGACAGAGTGAGAGAGAGAGAAATCTCATTCCAGCCTATATCCTTGTCACAAATGGATTGTCTGAATTTTATGTCAAGTATATAGTTCTTACAATGCTAACCTTTCTCTGATATAGACACAGTAAGTCAATCTAAATATGCACATTTATTCTCTACATCTGAACAAAAAAATAGACATTAGCACTCTAAATCTGGTTCAGTTGCTATGCCAGGTCTAGCCCTCATAATTATAATTACTGAGCTCAGTTATCCACAACTAGAATTGAGAAAAGTACACATCTGCTTTGTCAGGCAACTTTCAGATCCACAGTTATAGGGCCGATGTTTTACAATACAGATGCACTCGTTTCTGATAGATGAGGAATGCAAAGTTGAAGTATATTTTATACATTCGATAATATTGTCAGCAACATCAAAACTACTAATTGAGGCTGGGCGCGGTGGCTCATGCCTGTAATTCCAGCACTTTGGGAGGCCGAGGCAGGTGGATCACGAGGTCAGGAGATCGAGACCACCTTGGCTAACATGATGAAACCTCGTCTCTACAAAACATACAAAAAGTTAGCGGGGCGTGGTGGCGGGCGCCTGTAGTCCCAGCTACTCGGGAGGCTGAGGCAGGAGAATGGCGTGAACCCGGGAGGCGGAGCTTGCGGTGAGCCGAGATCACGCCACTGCACTCCAACGTGGGCGACAGAGCGAGACTCCTCTCAAATAAATAAATAAATAAATAAATAAATAAACTACTAATTGTACAAAATATAATGTGAAGGAAAGCATCTATGGCTGTACCTCTGACTCCCAGGTCAATGTATTGCAGTTGGAAATTATTGGAAATGATTCTTCAAACTCTTTAGCATAAATTATCTAAACAAAGGGAGTATGCAATACACAAAGCCACATATAGCAGTAAGTTTCTAAGATCCAGAATTTTCACTCCAAAGAACATTTATATGTGTGTGTGTGTGTGTGTGTGTATATATACATACACACATACATATATATGTATTGTGCAAGCTAGTGCACAAGCATATATGTATATATACATACATATATATGTATATAATATATATACACACATATATATGTATATAATATATATACACACACACACATAAATGTTTTTTGGAGTGAATATATATATACACACACACATACATATATAAACATGTAAGTATATATGCATGTCAATGTTTCCAAGGCCAGTTCCTGAAATTCTGCTTGCAGATGATCTTAGAAAGGAAAAAAAAAAAGTTAACCAGCTGAGAAACATGTATTTGAAACGAAATAATAATATACTTTATGTAAATAATAATAATATACTTTATGTAAACCTAGATATGCCTAAACTATCTATGCTAAGTACGCAGTTCTAATGTGTTCTGTCATAGGTGCTGTTCCTGTATATTAGAAAGAAATTCAGGCTGGCACAGTGGCTCAGGCCTATAATCCCAGCACTTTGGGAGACTGAGGCTGTGGATCACTTATGTTCAAGAGTTGGAGACCAGCCTGGCCAACATGGTGAAACTCCATCTCTACTAAAAATACAAAAATTAGCCGGGTGTGGCGGCACACACCTATAATCTCAGCTACTCAGAGGCCGAGGCAGGAGAACCGCTTGAACCTGGGAGGCAGAGGTTGCAGTGAGCCGAGATTGTGCCACTGCACTCCAGCCTGAGTGAAAGACCAAGACTCTGTCTCAAAAAAAAAAAAAAAAAAAGAAAAAGAAAAAAGAAAAAAGAAAGGGAAAGGGAAAAGAGGGGAGAGAGAGAGAGAGAGAGAGAGAAAGAGAAAGAGAGAAAGAGAGAGAAGGAAGGAAGGAAGGAAAAGAGAGAGGGAGAGGAAGGAAGGAAGGCAAAGAAAAAAGAAAAGAAAAGAAAAGAAAAGAAAAGAAAAGAAAGGAAAGGAAAGGAAAGAGAGAGAGAGAAAGAAAAGAAAGAAAGAAGTTCAGTAAAGGAGGAGTGTGACTACATGGTAGGAGAAAAAAGGTCACAGGTCAGACAGTTTTCCAATATTCTGCTTCAAAACTGTCTACATGCCTTTGGCAATCTTGGTAATTCCCCTCTTAATACATAGCTGTGTAGCAGATTAATCACTGATTTATCGTCAAAACAAGTTAAACTTCAATCAGTTCTCTGCTGGATATTAGAAAGACCTGAGAACATCTTGCCAATTGATTAAAAATAGTAAGATTTACATAAAAGTCTCCCCTTTTGCTTTTCTCTAACCGTTGTTTATTTGTCACTGTACTGCCAACCTTTGCTGGCTCAAATCAGTGAAGGCGTTTTTTTTTCAGACATACATTAGAATGATCACTGACAAAAAGATCCCTGGGAATAAAATGTTTAAAAGGTTTTTTTTAAAAAAATCTGAAGGTATAAGATAAAATCACACAGTGGGCATATACCGAGAAAATGTTGCAATTAGAGATTGTGATCAAATAAGAGAAATAAATTTGTCAGGTTGTATGTTCTTTTAAAAAGATAAATAATTACATTTTACATAGTTGGATAGTTCCATTCTTGATTTTGTTTCTGTTAATGGTTTAAAGAATTAAACTTTCCATATTTCAATTCCCTCCTTCTGAAAGTAAAATAATAATAATAATTATGTCTCTACTGAGCTATTTATTTCATTCCCATTTGAGATAAATAAAAATGTAACCTTGTGTCAAAATCTGTTACATCTATTAGCTCCATTCTCTGAGTATTTATTTATTTATTTATTTATTTTGAGATGGAGTCTCAGTCTGTTGCCCAGGCTGGAGTGCACTGGCACTATCTCTGCTCAATGCAACCTCCACCTCCTGGGTTCAAGCCATTCTCCTGCCTCAGCCTCCTGAGTAGTTGGAATCGTAGGCACGCACAACCACACCCGGATAATTTTTGTATTTTTAGTAGAGATGGGGTTTCATGTTGTTGGCCAGGCTAGTCTTGAACTCCTGACCTCAGGTGATCTGCTCACCTCAGCCTCCTAAAATGCTGGGATTATAGGCGTAAGCCACCGCACTAGGCCATCTCTGAGTATTTATTATTAAAGTTATAGTTGAACTTCCAAATTATCCAAACTTCAAATTCTATGTAGTATTTACAGACAGTAAGTAAGTCTTTTACAATTTTAATAATGTATTTAGGCATCAAACGAAGAATTATCAGGGTAATTCTGCAATACCGACTTGCTCATAGAGATATCCCAAAAGTCCAAAAGTCAACCCCCAAATGCTTAATGATGTTTTGCAGAAAACGGAAAGATGTGCATATAGAATATAAAGGCATTAATTAGTAGAACAAAAACCAGTATTCCATATTACCCCTCTTGGGAGGCATTTTGACTCTTAGCTATTGCACAAGTTGCACATACAGGAGGGCTGTAGGCTCCCTCTCACCCCCACCCCCCAAGAGCAAGCAATTGTATGCAACAGCACTAGTTTCCAGTTTAATAGACTCCCAGGGTGAAAGGAAAGATTGTTGCACCTGGCTGGAATGTCTTTAGGGATTCTCAGTTGTCAAAATTAAATTTCAAAATAATAGTTCAGTTTTTATTGGCCCATTCTTTCTCCTAGGCAGGAAGAAAAGAGGAGTATGCTAACATACCCTATATATTTATGATGCTTATGAAAAAATATTACTTATGGAAGTTCTATAGAATGTCTCCTAGGTTTTATGATTTTGATGAAAGAAAAATATTCAGAGGTTGTCTCTTATGTGCAAAGCACATTTGCAAGACAATAGGCCAGAGGCAGTGCAACAGTTTAATGCTTTTTCATTCCCTAAATGGATATATTATACAATAAGAAAACATAAACTTTGGAACAGTTTTGACACTTATATTTGAAAAATAGTTTCTAAGAAAGTGGAACTGAAACATCTTTGGAGAGATCATAAAACTGCTGAAAAACATTACTAAGTCATCATGAAGTGTGCAAAAGCCCAATGGGGTGGACAAATTTTGGAACTATACAAAAGTAAACCTTTCATGTTTCTATTTTTCAAGGAAATTAGTGTATTCTTATATTAATAGTTTAATTGAATAAGATCAGTCCATTTGTTTAATTATTTGCAAATTTTGAGTGCCTGAAGATATCTGTCACTGATTGACCCTAAGAGTTTTGGTATTGTTATAACTGACAATATTAAAAATAAATTTAAATCTGCTGTTTCCCAATAAAATGCATACATTTTTCTTGCCACAACTATGTCTTTTCTAAATAATATAACTTAGCTGTCTTCTACATGCACCATTTATAAAGCAAAGTAATTTGATCAATACCAGAGCATTTCCTATTACTTTCTTAACCCTCTGGACAATGTTGCCTTTACATAAACTATCAGGTGATTTCCATGAAGCCTAAATTCTGACTTACAGTTTTCTACTCACAGACCATAAAAAGTAAAATAAACCATAAAAAAGAAAATAAATAAAAGCTGTAGATATTTGGACTCATAAATATGAACCAAATGACTACAGCAATACTTCTCTGAAAGTCCCAACCCTTTTTAATCTGTGGTAGGACTGTCCTCGAATTTTTCTGAGTCCCTTTGTTCACACTTAATGAATATAAAATTAGACCCATTGTATACATACTTGAGTTAAATACAAGCAGCTTATTTATTTGCACAATCATCTCACTGTCTACAGGTTATGTTCATTTGAAAAGACAAGCCTATTACCCAAACTGACACTATGGTAATTTTGTAATGGTTTTAATAGATAAAGCAATCCAAAAGATGGATCAACAGTATACTTAGAAGAATAACTGCTGAGGAGGATGGTCACACTGGCAGCTCCCCCAGGACATTTATACATAATTTAATGACACCATATCATTTAGATTTTGTATATGCAACAAGCAATTTTGTAGATCCAGTTCAAAGGTCAGATGATTAAATCAGTTTGCCATCATACATGAGAAAACTAACAATGCATAAATTTCTAATGCATGTGAACTTTATTCCTTCATCCCTCTGGATCAATTTCAAGAAGAATAAAGAAAAATTCAGAGCTAAATTATGTAAACCTATGAAAGTCTAGTACTAATGACATCAGGACAGCTGGCCATATAGTATTATAGTATAGGAGGAGAGCAAACCTGAAAGTTAAGTATTGGGTGACAAAGGCATACCCAAGACTGGGAAGAAAAAGAGGTTTAATTGGACTTACAGTTCCACATGGCTGGGGAAGCCTCAGAATCATGGTGGGAGGTGAAAGACACTTCTTACATGGCGGTGGCAAAAGAAAATGAGGAAGAAGCAAAAGCGGAAAACCCTGATACACCCATCAGATCTCATAAGACGTACTCACTATCATGAGAATAGCAGGGAAAGACTGGTCCACATGATTCAATTATCTCCCCCTGTGTCCTTCGCACAACACGTGGGAATTCTGGGAGATACAATTCAAGGTGAGATTTGGTTGGGGACACAGCCAAACCATATCATTTCACCCCTGGCCCCTCCAAATCACATGTCCTCATATTTCAAAACCAATCATGGCATCACAACAGTCTTCCAAAGTCTTAACTCATTTCTGCATTAACCCAAAAGTCCACAGTCCAAAGTCTCATCTGAGCCAAGAGCCAAGGCAAGTCCCTTCTGCCTATGAGCCTGTAAAATCCAAAGCTGGTTACTTCCAAGATACGATGGGGGTTCAGGTATTGGGTAAATACAGCTGTTCCAAATGGAAGAAATCATCTAAAAAAGGGGTGTTACAGGACCGGGCACGGTGGCTCACGCCTGTAATCCCAGCACTTTGGGAGGCCGAGGTGGGTGAATCACCTGAATTTTGGGAGTTTGAGACCAGCCTGACCAACATGGAGAAACCCCATCTCTACTGAAAATATAATACTAGCCGGGCATGGTGGTGCATGCCTGTTATCCCAGCTACTCGGGAGGCTGAGGCAGGAGAATCGCTTGAACCCAGGAGGCGGAGGTTGCGGTGAGCCGACATGTAGAGTGGGCTACAAAAGAGAAACTCCATCTTAAAAAAAAAAAAAAAAAAAGGGTGGGGGGGTTTACAGGGTCCATGCAAGTCCGAAATCTAGTGGGGCAGTCAAATTTTAAAACTCCAAAATGACCTCCTTTGACTCTATGTCTCACGTCCAGGTCACGTCGATGCAAGAGGTGGGTTCCCATGGTCTTGGGCAGCTCTGCCCCTGTGGCTTTGCAGGCTACAGCCTCCCTTGTGGCTGCTTTCACGGGCTGGCGTTGAGTGTCTGTGGCTTTTCCAGGCGCAGGGTGTAAGCAGTCAGTGGATCTACCACTCTGGAGTCTGGAGGACAGTGCCCTTCTTCTCATAGCTCCACTAAGCAGTGCCCCAGTAGGGATTCTGTGTGGGGGCTCCAACCCCACATTTCCCTTCTGCACTGCCTTAGCAGAGGATCTGCATGAGGACCCTGCCCCTGCAGCATACGTTTGCCTGGGCACCCAGGTGTTTCCATACATCTTCTTCTAAAATCTAAGTGGAGATTCCCAAACCATAATTCTTGACTTCTGTGCACCCACAGGCTCAACACCATGTGGAAGCTGCCGAGGCTTGGGGCTTCCACCCTCTGAAGCCACAGTCCAAGCTCTACGTTGGCCCCTTTCAGCCACAACTGGAGAGACTGGGACACAGGGCACCAAGTCCCTAGGCTTCACACAGCATGGGAACCCTGCACCCGGCCCGTGAAACCACTTTTCCCTTCTGGGCCTCCGGGCCTGTGATGGGAGGGGCTGCTGTGAAAGTCTGACATGGCCTGGAGACATTTTCCCCATGGTCTTGAGGATTGACATTAGGACAGGGTCTCACTCTGTTGCCCAGGTTGGAGTCCAGTTTCACAGTCACAGCTCACTGCAGCCTTGACCTCCCTGGCTTAAATGATCCTCCCACCTCAGCCTCCCTAGTAGCCAAAACTACAGGTGCGTGCCACCACATCTAGCTACTTTTTTTTCTTTTTTTAGACAGATAGGTGTCTCACTATGTTAACCAGGCTGGTCTCAAACTTATGGGCCGAAGCGATCCTCCCACCTTAGCCTCCCAAAATGCTGGGATTATAGGTGTGAGCCACTGTGCCAGGCTGGAGAATACTGTAAACATTTTAAATGCATATATAGGTTTGTGTATGTCTAGATGTGTGTGTGTGGTGTATATATATCAACATATAGGTTTGTGTGTGTGTGTGTGTGTGTGTGTGTGTGTGTATATAATTTAGGGATAAAATTTTTAAATAAAGATTAGAAACATCTTATATAAGGTTGTCAAACTAAAAAATTAAGGCACAGTAAAGAAGGATGGTAGATGATCCAGTAGTTCACTGCAGAAAAAAATTCAAGAAGTTACCTGCGCTTGTAAAATGAATAAAATACTTTGGGTGTGTGTGTGTGTGCATGTGTGTCTGTGTGTAATTCACAGTTTATTCACAAGTGCTTCATTTAAGTGTTGAAACAATGAAATATTTAGCTTACCAATTTGTACTTTGGTTAGCTCAGTCATCAGAATACATGCATTAAATCCCTATCTCTGCATTTGACCTACAAAGAATTTAGCACTTGGGCCGGGCACAGTGGCTCACGCCTGTAATCCCAGCACTTTGGGAGGCTGAGGCAGGCGAATCACCTGAGGTCAGGAGTTCAAGACCAGCCTGACCAACATGGAGAAACCCTGTCTCTACTAAAAATACAAAATTTGCTGGGCATGGTGTCGCATGCCTGTAATCCCAGCTACTTGGGAGGCTGAGGCAGGAGAATCGCTTGAACCCGGGAGGCGGAGGTTGTGGTGAGCTGAGATTGCTCCACAGCACTTCAGCCTGGGCAACAAGAGTGAAACTCCGTCTTCAAAAAAAAAAAAAAAAAAAAAAAAAAAAAAAAAAAGAATTTAGCACTTGTTTACCTGAAGCACCTAGTCTACATGGCAGTGTGTTCTACAATTATCTGGCAAATTTGAGATCATCTCTAAAATAAATCCAACTTAATTTATACGACGTACATTTAACTTATAATTGTATAAATTGCATCTGTCTTGTCTGATAAGACTTACCCAAACAATGACATATATGAAACAATATTCAACAATGATAGAGAACTTTATGGGGTGAATAGTCCCATCTTAAAACTCACAGATGGTTTAGAACAAGTAGAATATCTCAATTCCAGGGAATCAGAAACATGTTCTTAAGTATAGAGTTATTGTTGAGAATTAACTATATCAAGTTTTCCTAGAATACCTATTTCTGCCATGTAACTTACCAGCCGTGACTACTATACATATAATATATCTATTATAAAAATATTGGATTAGAAATAATTACAGGGTAAGCATCATTAATTTGTTAAACTAAAGCACATGGATATATTATAAACATAAAAATAGCAACATAAGTGTGATGAGGAAGAAAATGGAATTTGAAAAAGACATTAGGTTTAAATGATCTTTCTGTCTCATCAAGTATCTTACAAACAATATGGAATTTAAACTGGGGAAGTGAAAGAATTTCATCTTCAATGTAACCTATAGCATCACTTTTTAAAATTAAAGTTCTGTCTTTGCCTGGCTTAAATTAAGATGTGATATATTTTAACAATATCCTCTTGTTTTGCTTTTTCTGTTTTCTAAATAAACTAAGTAATTAATCATGTTGCAATTTCCACTTGCTGACCCAGGAGCCAGACAAGGTATGGGCCCATACTAATCATGAAATACTAATTTGCAATGCTAACACTTAGTAAATAACATAAACAATGAAAAATTGAATACAGAACTTAAAAAAACTATATAGCATTCAATATTACTGATTACCAATAAAATCCTGCATGCTATTGATATCAAACTGCTATTAATTCTTTTCTGTGAGAGGAATGTTAAGAGAAATGGACTAAAATAAAGTAAGTATAGTTTTCTCCTCTCCACGTGTTTCCCCTTCTTTAAATAATACCAGTAACAATCCTATAGAGGGTGGCATTGTATACAGACACAACTAGAGAAGAATGATCATGTCCCATCCCCATGTAAAATTAATGATAGATTAATAATAAATAAAAATGTATAACACTTATGTAGACATTTTTGTAGCTTTTTTAATGTACTCATCAACTTTTCTCTGTAACTATGAAAGCAAAATACATATTTACTAGCATGTCTTCATTTCACATAAATTCCCTCAGGTACCTCTTAGACTGGATGCTAAATAAGGGGATGAAACACAAGCCACTTATATCCTAACACTAAATAAACATTTTTTGAGCAACGAGTCTTTACAGCAGAGAGCTTCTTGTTTTTATACACCTTGCTATAAGTAGGTTTGCAGGTAGAAATTCACAGGACAAATAATTTTGAGAAAAAGGTCATTTATTCTGTAAATTTATATGTAAATGTTTTTATTTTTCAAGACTTGTGATTTGCATTGGTGGGTTTTTAACACAAGAAAAAGGTATTAAAGGGCCCTTAGACATTAGGAAAAAGTGACAAAAGCACAATCATAACTTTATTTTTACATACCGTTTTATTTTATGTACTGTTCTCAAGTAAATTGCACAACAGTTTTGGAAAACATATTTTTATTGTGCCTCTCCTAAATAAAATCTATAGTTACTAGTAATTTACAAACAGCCTTTCATAAAGGTAACCATATTCTATAACATAGCCTAGTAAATATTAAAAATTTTTGGAGAGAGATTAAATTACAAGTCTACTTAGATGTTGAACTAAAAATCAATACTGATAAAATAGCTTTTGAAATAACTATTAAACTCATAAATGCCTCTTCCTTTTTAATATATACATACATATGATAAAAAATATATATACACATTCACATGTACGTGTGTGGGGACACACATCATTTTTAAAATATACACAATATATATTACTACTGTATATTTCAAAATTCTGCTTTTGAAATATACTTAGACATTTTGAAAATATTGTTTATTTCTATAGTTTGAAAGTTCGTTTTTTTTTTACAATATCTGTTAATTTTGATTCTTACCTCCTTTCACATTTTGTCCTTGAAGTTAAAAAAAAGAAGAATAGAAGGGCATGGACAGTAGGTAATTTTAATTCTTTCTTAGAAGTGATCCTATAAATGTGCTACATTAATATAAATATGAATAACTGGACAGAATATAGAAAAATAGTCCCTTCTTTATTGATAGATCCCAGGCACTATAATAGCATTTTAGTAATGAAGGTATGTATGCCACATTCTCTGATGAATCATACCACCTAAACGCTTGTTTGTATATTATGTTTAATTATCAACTATTAACAAATTATCAAAACATCTGTGAAATGACTCACAGCAACACTGCATAGATTATCTTTCTGATAAAGGTTTCTTATTGTTGTCTCATGGATAAATAGTTCATAAAGAAAAACTACAGATTTTATTTGAGTAACGTACATTTATGTGCAGCTACTGTCATTTTGATTAAGACTTGTTTTAGCCCTGGGGGGGTGGCTCAAGCCTGTAATCTCAGCCCTTTAGGAGGCTGAGGCAGGCGAATCACAAGGTCAGGAGTTGGAGACCACCCTGGTCAACATGGCGAAACCCCATCTCTACTAAAAATACAAAAATGTGTCAGGCACCTGTAATCCCAGTTACTTGGGAGGCTGAGGCAGGAGAATCGCTTGAACCCAGGAGGCGGAGGTTGCAGTGGCAGTGAGGTGAGATCATGCCATTGCACTTCAGCCTGGGCGACAAAAGCAAGGCTCCGTCTCAAGAAAAGAAGAAAGGAAGGAAGGAAGGAAGGAAGGAAGGAAGGAAGGAAGGAAGGAAGGAAGGAAGGAAGGAAGGAAGGAAGGAAGGAAGGAAGGAAGGGAAGAAGGAAGGAGGGAGGGAAGGAGGGAGGGAGGGAAGGAAGGAAGGAAAGAGACTTGTTTTAGAGTAAAATTGACTTTTTTTTTCAAAAAGTTCCAAATGGTACCTGTAGATAATCTTAATACCAGGTATTTACAAAAAGAAAAGAAAAATGAGCTGAATTTCATGAAAAATTAAAATGTTTATTTACATTACCAATCAAAGAGGAGAGGTGAAAATAATCTATATGTAAATGCATTTTCAAGGGCATACACCCTGCTATTGCCATTAACAATTAGCCAAAACATTTGCATCTAGATTGAACATTCCTCTCTGTCCAATAAAATTAAGATGTGTTGTGCACATGTGAAGCCTAGGAAAGTTGTTGGTAAGAAACATAATGTTGATGAAAGGCCTTACTTTGAGATTTCTTTTTGTATACTCCTAAAAGTATTAGAAAATTGGAATTCTGAGATAGTTATTTTTGTATACAAATACTGCTCAATACATTATGAAACTGATTAAAGACACTAATTCAGTAGAATAATATGAAACTAAATATTTGGATCTCAATATAATACTATAAATGATTATCCATTATACATTATGATTATATTGAATGGTCATTTAATTTTAGGGCTCTGATACGTTGGACACTTCTTCAAGTCAAGACTAATATAAGAACTAATAATTACAATGTGCTTTGATAGCCTAGGCTATTACAATATTCAGAGAATATAATATATTTGATATTATATTTCCAATGCACATATTAATGCATACCTGAGGAAAATATCCATTAATTGTTCAGTTTAATTTTATGCTTATATTTAATTTAATTTTATAGTAGTTTAATTCTTTAATTTTTAAATTATAGAATTTTAATGGCATACTATATTTATGCTGCCATAATTTATGGAAAATAATTATGAAAATAAATTCTGATGCTAGAGTAAAACTGAGGACATGCCAGTTTTTATAACATACCATTATAAAAAGCCTTTATAGAACATTATGCTTTCAGCACTATTCACAATAGCAAAGACAAGGAATCCACCCAATTGCCCATCAATGACAGACTGGATGAAGAAAATGTGGTACATATCCACCATGGAATACTATGCAGCCATAAAAAGGAATGAGATCATGTCCTTTGCAGAGACATGGATGGAACTGGAAGCCATTATCCTTAGTAAACCAATGCAGAAACAAAACCAAACACTGCATGTTCTCACTTATAAGTGGGAGCTGAACAATGAGAACCATGGATGCAGGGAGGGGAACAATACACACTGGGGTCTGTTGGGGGTGGTGGGGAGGGGGTAGGGAGAGCATTAGAAAAAATAGCTCATGGATGCTAGACTTAATACCTAGGTGATGAGATGATCTGTGCAGCAAACCACCATGGCACAGGTTTACCTACCACCATGGCCTAGGTTTACCTATGTAACAAACCTGTGCATTCCGCACATGCACCCTGGAACTTAAAATAAATAAATAAATAACACATTATGCTAAGTGAAAGAAGCCAGTAACAAAATATCACATATTATATTGTTTCATTTATATGAAATATCCAGAATAAGCAAACCTTTTTTTTGGAAACGGAGTCTCGCTCTCGTCGCCCAGGCTGGAGTGCAGTGACGCGATCTCGGCTCACTGCAAGCTCCGCCTCCCGGGTTCACACCATTCTCTTGCCTCAGCCTCCCGAGTATCTGGGACTACAGGCATCTGCCACCACACCCAGCTATTCTTTTATATTTTTAGTAGAGGCAGAGTTTCACTGTGTTAGCCAGGGTGGTCTCGATCTCCTGACCTCGTGATCCACTCGCCTCGACCTCTCAAAGTGCTGGGATTACAGGCGTGAGCCACCACGCCTGGCAAAAATCTTTTGATACAGAAAGATTAGTGGTTGCTAGGAGCTGGGTTGGCAGGGGGGTAGAATGGTAGGATTGGGGGTGACTTTTAACAGGTATAGTGTTTCTTTTGGGGTTGAGGAGCATATTCTAAAATTAATTGCAGGGATAGTTGTAAAATTCTGTGAATGTACTAAAAGCCATTTAGTTGTGCACTTTAAATGGGTCAATAGTATCGTATGTGATTTATATCTCAATGACCCCGTTACCATGAAAAGGACCTTATATACTAAAACATATATGAAAACGTTTTTCTTATTTTAATGGCATCTTAGAAGAAACCTGTATGCTTCATTGCCTGCTAGAACTAAGGACAACATGGTACTTGGCAACCATTAAAGCTGCTTGAAGTTGAGCTTTGCTACAGCAGACATTCTTCAACTTAAATTGTAAGCTCTCCAAGATGACTTTTTTAAAGGACAAAAAAGGACTGTGTTTCCATTATTCTATAGGTTAACAGAAATCGACCAAGTTTATTTTATAACAATACTTAATATGCATACAAATGGTATGTATGTATATGTATACACTGCTGTCCATGTATATATTTGCTTATGGTATAAAAAAACTAACTGGCCATAGTGGAGTGTGCCTGTAGTCCCAGCTACTTGGAAGGCTAAGGTGGAAGGATCCCTCAAGGCCAGGAGTTTGAGGCTGCAGTGAGCCATGATTGGTCCTTTGAATAGCCACTGCACTCCAGCCTGGGCAACAATGTAAGATTCTGTCTCGAGGGAAAAAAAAAGAAAAAAGAAAAAAGAAATAAAACTGACGAGTAGAGAAAACAGGAAGGCCTATTAGATTCGATTTATTGTTGTGAAGATAAAATTTTTTTAGGGAAAATGAAAATATCCACTCCCTACCCCTTCCCAAATTTATTATCATAGCAGATAGTAAAGTGATCCTGTTTAAAGAGAACAAGCTCATATAATTCCTCTGCTCAGCACCTACCAAAGGGTTTCCCGTCGCACTCTGATTAAAAGTTAAAGCTCTTAAAATGCCCTGCAAGGCTCTATCTACAACAGGGGTCAGTAGGCAGTTTCTGTAATTGAACAGACAGCAAATATTTCAGGCTTCATGGGGTCCCATCATGTCTTTTGCAACTACTCAGTTATACCCCTGTGGGATGAAAGCAGCCACAGGCAGTATGAAAAAGAATGAGCATGGCTGGATTCCAATAAACCTTTATTTATGAAACTAAAATTTGAACTCAACAAAATTTGCACATGTGAAGTAACATTTTTCTTGGGCTTATTTTTTAACCATTTAATACATGCAAAAATTATTCTTATCTCCTGGGTTATCTAAAAAGAAGTGCAGTTTGCTGACTTCTACTCTACAAGATCTGGCTCCCTGTTGTCTCTCTGACCTTATCTCCTATTCCTCTTCCCTTTGTTCCTTGGGCTCCAGAGATTCTGGTATTCTTGCTGTCTACATCACACATACATCTAGTGCCTTTGTATTTTTGTTCCTTCCGTTTGGAATAAGCTTCCCCCAAATAGCCACATGATTACTCCCTAAAGTCTTTCAAATCTTTGCTCAGAAGTCACCTACAATTTCAACAAGATGTTTGACTTTTATATCTTTGCTTTGCTAATGAATAGGGCTTAACAGCTAATATGGGACTAATTAGCATTCCAGTGTCTTAATTTGAAGACATAAGACTTCCTTGCCATGTGCTTGTAATTTGCAAATGAAAACCAATTATTGACTGAATAATTACA
This sequence comes from Macaca fascicularis, assembly GCF_037993035.2. NCBI lineage: Eukaryota > Metazoa > Chordata > Mammalia > Primates > Cercopithecidae > Macaca > Macaca fascicularis. Next base: position 98,709,340 of record NC_088395.1, on the reverse strand, counting down.
AGCGAGCAATCTATCACTCTCTCCCAAATATTTTTGTTTAGAGATAATGACTTTTTTTTTTTTTTTGCATATGTCATCTTTAAATTACAGTATGTGTGTTCTCGACTCTACTGTTACTTTCTCATTACCAAAGATTGGCAGCTCAGATTTTCTTCACCAAGATAATAATTTTCATTCCAATTATACACGAAAGGCTGATCCTCCAATTGACTTCATGTATTCCACCATACACACACACGCACGCACGCACGCAAACGTGCACACACATCTACGTACAAAATGATCACAGGACTAAAGTCAGAGCTACAGAGTACAGCTTGATTTTTTTTTTTTTTTTTTTTTGAGACGGAGTCTTGCTCTGTCGCCCAGGCTGGTGTGCAGTGGCCGGATCTCAGCTCACTGCAAGCTCCGCCTCCCGGGTTCACGCCATTCTCCTGCCTCAGCCTCCCGAGTAGCTGGGACTACAGGTGCCCGCCACCTCGCCCAGCTAGTTTTTTGTATTTTTTAGTAGAGACGGGGTTTCACCGTGTTAGCCAGGATGGTCTCGATCTTCTGACCTCGTGATCCACCCGTCTCGGCCTCCCAAAGTGCTGAGATTACAGGCTTGAGCCACCGCGCCCGGCCAGCTTGATTTTTATTAGCATATTATACTCTCTCCAAGAAGACATATAATAATTTCCTTGGGCAGTGTTCACAATAATATTTATAATGAAATGTAAACCCTATTCTTGCACCAGCACTTGCGGGACATATTTTATCACTCTTATTGGAATAATAAAACAGAATATTAATGAGATGTAGTACCTTCCTTCCTCCCACCAAAAAGAGAAATCATGCCTACCACATAGAATCTTTTACTGCACAAAATCATCATGGCCTATACAATAAAGAGTGCTGTTATCATACTTGAAGAAATTATTCATTCCTGGATGGGATATTCATTTCTTGGAAATAATGGACTTCATTATAAGGAAGGAGACCACCCCTCATATCATCTTATGCCCAATTTCTGCCTCCAGAGAAAGAAGTAAAAACTAAAAGGTAGAAATGAAATCCAGCACTGCACCCTGGGCCTGGTACTTAAAGATCAACCCCTGACCTAATCGGTTATGTTATCTATAGATTACAGACATTGTATAGAAATGCACTGTGAAAATCCCTTTCTTGTTTTGTTTTGATCTAATTACCGGTGCATGCAGCGCCCAGTTTCGTACCCCCTGCTTGCTCAATCAATCATGACCCTCTCACACGCACCCCCTTAGAGTTGTGAGCCCTTAAAAGGGACAGGAATTGCTCACTTGGGGAACTCGGCTCTTGAGACAGGAGTCTTGCCGATGCCCCCGGCCAAATAAACCCCTTCCTTCTTTAACTCGGTGTCTGAGAAGTTTTGTCTGTGGCTCGTCGTGCTACAATTACACTATCATTGTGACAAATTGGATGTGATGAGACAATGAATGATGCTATTTGCTCTTTTAGTTAAGAGATATTGAAGAGAGGAACAGAAGGTAGGATAAAAAACTCTGAACTCAGAGAAGACCAATAACACAATTCCACTATAAAATGCATTAAAGCTGCTGTTTCATTCGTTCATAGTAAAATGGGGAACTAAAATCCAACAGACTACCATTTTTAATACAATGAAAACACTCTCTCTCTAGGACCTTATTTTTATTTCCAAATATATATATTTATTTGTAATATCTAGAAGTAGTCCTTCCTGTTGCCAGAGGCATTTGAACCTGAGCAACTCCATCTTGAATAGGGGCTGGGTAAAATGAGGCTGAGTCCTACCGGGTTGCATTCCCAGACGGTTGAGGCATTCTAAGACACAGGATGAGATAGGAAATGGGCACAAGATAGAGGTCATAAAGACCTTGGTGATAAAACAGGCAGCAGTAAAGAAGTCAGCTAAAACCCACCAAAACCAAGATGGCAGCAAGAGTGACCTGTGGTCGTCCTCACTGCTACACTACCCGCAGTGCCACGACAGTTAACAAACGCGTGGTAACATCAGGAAGTGATCCTATATGGTCGAAAAGGGGGAGACATGAATAACCCACCATATGTTTAGCATATAATCAAGAAATAACCATAAAAATGTCTATAGAGTAGCCATTTTTGTATTCCTTTACTCTCCTAATAAACGTGCTTTCACTTTACTGTATGGACTCACCCCAAAGTTTTTCTTGTGCAAGATCCAAGAACCCTCTTTTGGGGTCTGGATTGAGACCGCTTTTCGGTAACATCTTTCTGGCAACTAAACATATTCTTTCATCTTTTTTTTTTTTTTGCTTTTTTTGTAAAACATATTGTTAAAGTAATCAGTTTCATTAAGCAGAAAGCATCATTCTGTGAAAGGAGAAGAAATCTTGGGACCCCAAAATCCCGAAGCCAAAATGAAATGTCAAGCTGGGAACTTCATCAGGCAAACCTGCCTCCCATTCTATTCCTAAATATGATAGCTACAAAAATAAAAATTAAAAACAAAAAACAAACAAACAAAAAACTGCATACCTCCCTCACAATTTGCCCACAGGGAAATTCTTTTTGGACAAAGGACAGGCAGAACACAAAGTCATCCCTCTGCTCATGTGAGACAAATGCATATCTGATTGCTTCCTTTACCCTATTGTTTCACTAACCCAGACTTAGGCATAAATGATTATTCCTGTAAATCGTGCATTCCCTGAAGGGCTAATCAGAAACTCAAAAGAATGCAATCATTTGTCTCTTATCTACTTATGACCTGAAAGTCCCCTCCCCACTTCAAGTTGTTCCACCTTTCCGGACTGATCCAATGTACATCTTACATATATTGGTAGAAGTCTCATGTCTCCCTAAAATGTATAAAACCAAGATGTACCCCTACCACTTTGGGCACATGGCATCAGAACCTCCTGAGGCTGTGTCATGGGTACATCCTTAACCTCAGCAAGATAAACTTTCTAAATTGATTGAGACCTGTCTCAGATACTTTTTGGTTTACAATCCATTTCCAGAAAACATCTGTACTCTGTTTCCCTTTTGAAATAGTCTATCCATCTCTATGCACGGTCCATTTGTATTGTCCTTGTATTCTAAGATATGTGGTTTCTCAAAAAAAATAAAACATTTGGCCAGAGCGGTGGCTCACACCTGTAATCCCAGCTCTTTGGGAGGCGGAGGTGGGCGGATCACCTGAGGTCAGGAGTTCAAGACCACCCTGACCAACACAGAGAAACTCCATCTCTACTAAAAATACAAAATTAGCCCAGCGTGGTGGCAGGCACCTGTAATCCTAGCTACTCGGGAGGCTGAGGCAGGAGAATCGCTTGAACCCAGAAGGCAGAGGTTGTGGTGAGCCGAGATTGTGCCATTGCACTCCAGCCTGGGCAACAAGAGTAAACTCGGTCTCAAAAAAGAATAATAAAAAATAATAATAATCAAAATAAACAGCAAAAAAACACAGTTGCTTATGATTCCAGGTATTTGTGAAAAGTTTCAAAATAATTTTCTAAAAGTACCTGAATTTCTATCCAGACTAATGTGAAGAAAGCATTCAGACTTGATAATAGCAAAATATAAATTATCATTCATGATTCATAAAGGATGTCAGAACTAGTTAGCATAATGGCATTAGACATTTTTGTAAGCTAATTACCACATTTTTGAAGTCTAAAATCTACTTGATGTGATTATATTCTCTTCATATACAAACAAATGTGCAATGTCATTAATTATAAAATTATTTTACATGAAATTTAAAATTTCAAAATGCACTTTTCCGTTTAAGAAACTCTTAAAAAGATTAGTCATGAATATTGAATTTGTGTTGTTTTGCTTCCAAACATGTACTTCCTTGATGGCATTTTTAAATATTAGGAAATGTCAGAATTCAAAATTATTAATTGAAAAGGATTTGAATTCTTGCTGATCCAATCCAATGGAGTTCATTTTTCTGTTAATTAGATTAGAACAAACTGTGAATGATGTTGAAAATTAAAGAAAAATTATCTCATGGCATACTGTGGAAGGCCAGGTCGCAATAATGCAGGCTTCCATAACAACTGTTCTAGTACTGACTAAGCAGTTAAGTTAAACATATATATATATATATATATATATATATATATATTTTTTTTTTTTTTTTTTTTTTTTTTTTCCTTCTTCTTCTTTTGAGATGGAGTTTCACTCTGTTGCCCAGGCTGGAGTGCAGTGGCGTGATCTCGGCTCACTGCAACCTCCGCCTCCCGGGTTCAAACGCTCCTCCTGCCTCAGTCTCCTGAATAGCTGGGACTACAGGTGCACACCACCACGCCCAGCTAATTTTAATATTTTTAGTAGAGACAGGATTTCACCATGTTGGCCAAAATGGTCTCGATCTCTTGACCTCTTGATCCACCTGCCTCAGCCTCCCAAAGTGCTGGGATTACAAGCATGAGCCATCACGCCTGGCCTTTATTTATTTATTTACTTATTTATTTATTTTTGAGACGGAGTTTTGCTCTTGTTGCCCCGGCCGGAGTGCAATGGCACGATCTTGGCTCACTGCAACCTCTGCCTCCCGGGTTCAAGTGATTCTCCTGCCCCAGCCTCCCGAGTAGCTGGGATTATAGGCCCCCGCCACCTCACCCAGCTAATTTTTTTTTTTTTTTTTGTATTTTTTGTATTTTTAGTAGAAACGGAGTTTCACCATGCTGGCCAGGTTGGTCTCGAATGCCTGATCTCAGGTAATCCGCCCACCTTGGCCTCCCAAAGTGCTGGGATTACAGGCGTGAGCCACCACGTGTGGCCACAAGTTAAATATTAAAAGCTAAAAAAAACCAGTGCCGGCTGGGCGTGGTGGCTCATGCCTGTAATCTCAGCACTGTGGGAAGCTGAGGCTGGCGGATCACGAGGTCAGGAGATCCAGACCATCCTGGCTAACATGGTGAAACCCCGTCTCTACTAAAAATACAAAAAATTAGCCAGGTGTGGTGGCGGGCGCCTGTTGTCCCAGCTACTCCAGAGGCTGAGGCAGGAGAATGGCGTGAACCTGGGAGGCGGAGCTTGCAGTGAACCAAGATGGTGCCATTGCACTCCAGCCTGGGCGACAGAGCAAGACTTCGTCTCAAAAAAAAAAAAAAAAAAAAAAAAAAAAAAAGCAAGCCAGAGTGCCCTTATACAAAGGCTGGAATGTAACAAAAGCCCATCAAGAGTTTTACCTAGGCCTTTCCTAGGCCTTAAAACATGACAAAATAACAAAGGAATTCTTAACAAGTCTCATTTATTGAGGGTCTGAAGAAACTCCCCAGGCCTCCAAGAACTCCCCCAAACCTCCATGATTTAGCAGGAGACAAGATAAGGGTAATTACCCTAGCACCTGGACCCATTTGGATTAAGTAAATGTACTGAGGCTCTAGAGGAAGGTCTTCAGGACTCAGACCTCACTTATAGATCAAAAGAAGTTAATCACTTACGTCTTTACATGGATGCACACTTGCATGTAGACATATAGCTTAGAAGGTATATAAGCTCTGGAAAACTTTGTAATTTTGAGTTGGTGTGGAGATAAATCCCAGGCCTTCTCCCTGTAACCAGTTGCAGAAATAAAACTCTTCCTCCCCAGTTCACCTGCATCTCCTTATTGGGCTGCGAGAAATAGCAGCCCGACCCACAGTTTGGTCCGGGAACAAAATTAAGTTATTTCCTCACCTGACTCAAGGGAAAGTTTATAACTCTTGCTGTGTTTCACCTAAGTAAATCCTCCTTAGCATTTATTATTTTTTTTTTCTGTCTCTTGATTTAACATTCAAATCCATAAAAATTCAAACCCATAAAAAATGTCCTGACTTTAGGACTTTGAAAGGTAAAATGAACACTGTACATATCTTTAAGCTCAATAAATATTGATCACAGTTAACATAACAGAAGCAAACTATTCGTTTTTCAAAGGGTGGAATCTAAGACATTAGAAATCAATCTTGTTCAGGCAGTAATTCAGTAATGTACATTCAAGTATGTATCATGATTCAGAGTATGTTGTCTTTAATATTATGAGGGCATCCTGTTAAGTGGTAATGTGTTTTGTACCCATAACTGAAAGTTTCTCAGGAAGTTGCATTCCAACAAACACCTAAAATGAGAAGGTGTATATGTTTTGTTTTGTTTTGTTTTTGTATTTCCATGGATACATATTCTTTTCAAGTAGTAGCAGGGTATCTGTGCAAAAAATGAGTCTATATTCTTTTTCTAGGTCATTTTACCTATTGTATCATAAAAAGAATGTTGAGTATATCAAACAATAATGATATAAAATGGGTTCCATTAACATAAAATTATGTATTCTTATCACAAACAATGGGCTTGTGATTGCAATTAATGTGATACAGATATAAAATTAAGTATCCCAAGAAAAATTTAAAGACCTAATTTTTTCTTTAATAATATTAATACTGATTCTATATATATATATATTTTTTTTTTTTTGAGACAGAGTTTCACTCTTGTCACCCAGGCTGGAGTGCAATGCTGCAACCTTGCTCACCACAAACTCTGCCTCCTGGGTTCAAGCAATTCTCCTGCCTCAGCCTCCTGAGTAGCTGGGACTACAGGCATGTGCCACCACGCCTGGCTAATTTTGTATTTTTAGTAGAGACAGGGTTTCTCCATGTTGGTCAGGCTGGTTTTGAATTCCAGACCTCAGGTGATCCGCCCACCTTGGCCTCCCAAAGTGCTGGCATGATTACAGGCGTGAGCCACTGCGCTTGGCCTCAATAATATTTTTTTTTAAAAACTGTAAACTGCTAACAGTTTTTCTACTGATCTAGTGGAAACATGCTAAAACATGGTTAGACTAGATGGTTAGTCAAGGGATTTTTGTAAGAAATGAAAATATAGGAGTAAATAAGTGAAATGCTTTACAATAATAACATAAAGGAAGAATTTTGTCAATATGTGCCAAATTTTTGTTTAATGAATAATAGATTACCAATATTAAAAATGTTGTTCTGATTGTCCTAATGTTACATATATGCATATATTACATGTATTTTATATGTGCATATATTACTTGTATTTTAAACATACATATATAGGGATTTATTTTACATTAAGAAAGTCAGATCCTAAATTTGGAAATGTATGTGTGTGTGCGTGTGTGCACGCGTATAAGCCATTTACTCACGAAAAGTACAAACTATCTTACAGAATGATGTTGTTGGGGTTAAAAACACACTACCCCCAAATACGGCACCTTGGCATATTGAATATTTTATGCGGAAGAACTTTGAAAAAAGACAGGTGCAGAAAGAACTCTTTGACCTTCCTGTCTCCCATGGAGCTATTCATGAGATCCTCATGTGAGAGCCCTCCCTACCCCTGAAGGAAAGAAGAATCCTCTCTCTTAAGAGAAGGGAGGGATGCCTAGAGGAATCTGAGAAAATAGGTCTTTCTAAGCTTCCCTTATTTTACTAGTGTTAGCACATACCTTTTTGGTCATATAGCATTTTTCTATAACATTCCACCTTTCCTCAAGCCTAGTTTAAAAACACTCATGCTTAACTGCTTCTTTGGATTTCATTTCCTCATGAAGTCTCCCTTGTCCTATAAAACTTATACTAGATACATTTGTATGCTTTTCAGTTGTTAATTAGTCTTATGTCTGCTTGTTTTACGGGGCCACAGGCAATAAACCTAAAATGGGTAGAAGAAAAAGACAATTTTTTTTCGGGGGGAGTGGAGGCGGAGTCTCTCTCTGTTGCCCAGGCTGGAGTGCAGTGGTGCGATCTCGGCTCATTGCAACCTCCACCTCCCGAGTTCAAGCAATTCTCCTGCCTCAGCCTCCTGAGTAGCTGAGATTACAGGTGTGTGCCACCATACCTGACTAATTTTGTATTTTTAGTAGAGACGGGGGTTTCTCCATGTTGGTCAGTCTGGTCTCAAACTCCTGACCTCGTGATCCACACTCCTCAGCCTCCCAAAGTGCTGGGATTACAGGCGTGAGCCACTGCGCCTAGTCTAGGAAAAGACTTTTTTCCCCTCCCCTACAGTGCTAAGGAATTAATTAGAAATATACACTATTTATGGTATTCATTTCCAGGTGAAAACTGAATAAAAATAAGAATTCTTAATTTTCATTTATCTATTTATTTTCTTTATATATATGGCAAACATCCATTCCAATAACAAAAATTATAATAATTATAATGTCCTGTTTATGTTTGCATTCATAGATATGTCCAGAACATTATGCTGCTCTAATATTATCACCTGAGAAAATCTCTCCTATTAATAGGAAATGTTTGTAATAGAAAATGTGAAATGAATTAATTTTGACACATAATCTTCTTTTTATTCATTTATATCTTTTTAATTTGTAAAAAATTATTTTCTGATTAAACAGGAATCATCTTATAAAACTAATGCTGAGGCCAGGTATGGTGGCTCACGCCTGTAATCCCAGCACTTCGGGAGGCCAAGACGGGCGGATCACCTGAGGTCAGGAGTTTGAAACCAACATGGCCAACATGGTGAAACCCCCGTCTCTACTAAAATTTCAAAAATTAGTTGAGCGTGGTGGCACATGCCTGTAATACCAGCTTCTCTGGAGGCTGAGGCAGGAGAATCCCTTGAACCCGGGAGGTGGACGTTGCAGTGAGACAAGCTCACGTCATTGCACTTCAGCCTGGGCAACAAGAGGGAGACTCCGTCTCCAAAAAACAAAAACAAAAACAAACAAACAAACAAACAAAAACTAATGCTGAGAGATTCCAGGTAAGTGTTCTATTTTTAGTTATTTGTGTCTTTCTTCTCTGTCCAAGGCACAATTTCTAGAACATTATTTTTCAGCAAGTATATTCCATACTGACTGAAATCCAAGGAGAATGAGTTTAGAGATGTAAGATCAATTGTTTATTTTCTCTTTCAGTAAATACTACTTAGTGCATATACCCATCAGAAGACTGTTTTACCTTTGTAGGGCATTTAATAGTATGTCAAATTGCTTCCACATTCATTATAATTAACTGTAACACCTTACTTGGATCCACTGGTGAAAGAATTAAAAGTAGAAATTTTACATATATAATTACGAATCTTCACATACCAAATAGAGAATCAAGCTACTTCTAATCAAAACGTCTGCTTCTGAGACAAAATTACTCTTTGGGCTATTTTCTCTTTTGTAATAACTAGCTCCCCACTTCAACCATAGTCTAACTTATTCAATAATCACCATAACAGTAACATAAAACCATTAGCTTTGCATTAAATTGATATTTTAGGTTTGGGTAGAGTTATGCAACTCTTCGAAGGGCGGAAGAGTAAGGCCAGGCACAGTGGTTCACGCCTGTAATCCCAGCACTTTGGGAGGCCAAGGCAGGCAGATCACGAGGTCAGGAGATCCAGACCATGCTGGCTAACACAGTGAAACCCCGTCTCTACTAAAAATACAAAAAATTAGCCTGGTGTGGTGGCACGCACCTGTAGTCCCAGCTACTTGGGAAGCTGAGGCAGGAGAATCCCTTGAACCCGGGAGGCAGAGGTTTCAGTGAGCTGAGATCAGGCCACTGAACTCCAGCCTGGGCGACAGAACGAGACTTTGTCTCAGAAAAAAAGAAAAAAATGTCGGGGGAAGGCTAACTATGTGGCTGCTTCTGATGTGATACTTAAATTATTTATTTAAACCCTGGCTAATTTCAAAAAGGATTTAAGACTGCTGTTTGAATTCTCAAAATACAATTGCAGCATAATTATAACCAAATACTATAAAGATAATCAATCTAATTTAACAATGGGGAGAATAAAGCAAATGAATCCAGGAATTGGGGTATTCAAATTTTTGGCTTGTACGGAAAGCACTCATTATTAACATCTGTATTAGAGGAAAATGAAAACACCACTAAATGACATGGCATATTACAGCACCTATTAATATTTATAACATATAATTTAATAACTATACATTTTAACAATATATATAGGGGCTTGGCAATGGATACACTGGATAAAACATATGTTTACTAGTAGTAATAATGAGATTCATATATCTCTTTTTCATACTATCTTAAAAACATTTTCATTTTTTTCATAGGATGAGTTTTCAAACACTTATGAACATTTCTGCACTAGATATGCTCATTAAGAAAGATTAAAATGAAAAAGGAAAGACTTGTCTTGACTTCCAACTGAATCAAACAATGAATTTAATTAAAATGATGCTTTTAGGCAACAAAATTCAGCTTCCATTGGATGAAATACTGACATCATTAGCAATGAAACTTTTTTAAACATATTTCAAACAAAAGTAAGAAATACATATTCCTCTGAGAACATCAATTATATTATTTATTTATTTTATTTTATTTTTATTATTATTATTTTATTTATTTTTTTTTTTTTGAGACAGAGTGTTGCTCTGTTTCCCAGGCTAGAGTGCAGTGGCACGATCTTGGCTCAGTGTAACCTCCGCCTCGCAGGTTCAAGCGATTCTCCTGCCTCAGCCTCCCTAGTAGTTGGGACTACAGGCGTGTGCCGCCACGCTTGGCTAATTTTTTGTATTTTTAGTAGAGACGGGGTTTTATCGTATTAGCCAGGATGGTCTCAATCTCCTGACCTCGTGATCCACCTGACTCATCCTCCCAAAGTGCTGGGATTACAGGCGTGAGCCACTGCGCCTGGCTAATTATATTATTTTTAAAATTAGATTCTCCCATACTTTAAATTTTTTCCCCTCAAAACCCAATCTGATGCACACAAACACATACACACCCCACATATCTTCAATCTGGTAAAAAAAATTATTTTAAATCAAAGGATAATTTTTTAAATTAATTAATTGATTTATTAATTTTATTATTATTTTTGAGAAAGAGTTTTGCTCTTGTTGCCCAGGCTGGAGTGCTATGGCATGATCTTGACTCACTGCAACCTCTGCTTCCCAGGTTCAAGTGATTCACCTGCCTCGCCCTCCGGAGTAGCTGGGATTACAGACATGCGCCACCACATCCGCTAATTTTGTATTTTTAGTAGAGACAGGGTTTCTCCATGTTGTTCAGGCTGGTCTTGAACTCCCAACCTCAGGTGATCCGACTGCCTCGTCCTCCCAAAGCGCGGGGATTAGAGGCGTGAGCCACCCCGCCTGGCCTCAAGTTTACTTTCAAAAGACTAGCAAATGTCTTTTAAAAGACTAGCAAATGTCCTATAAACATTAGTAACATCCTTAAAAGGGCAAACATTTATCATTAGGTCGAAAATAATTTAGTTCACTTCAAGAAAGTTCCATATAAGGAACTCACAATAGCTACTATTGTCTACTGTTACGTAATGTACCTATGAAGCAATGAAACAGATAATAACTAAGTCATCAAAACCAGTCTCCTTACTTTTAATTAGACCTTGTGTAATAATGACAAACAGAACTCTCCCATTCGTGTTTGGATATGGAACAGTATGCCTGGGCAATGCCAAATTTTTGAGACCTTTATAGGAATTTAAAATACATATAACTGATATGAATAATTTTATTGCATGCATTACCATTGTAATTTTTTAATGCCACTGTTTTGACTAAAAGGACATAATATCACTAATGTTGAAGATATATTTATAAGCATTATATCATGTTAATATATTTTCATATTTGATTGGAACTTTCCATGATGGATTATAGAATTAAATGTTTCCTGCCTCTCCTATACTATTATTTTCTAATAATTCAGTATTATATTTCAATTGTTATTCATTCAATCAGAAAGCACGATTAAATAGTATGTGCACAAAATTTAAATATATTCATCCATTCATGCAACAAATGTTGAGTTCATACTATGTGCCAGACTTTCCTTAGGCAGTAGAAATACAGAGATGAGCGAGACAGACATGTTCCCTAACCCACATGGAGCTCACAATTTAGTAGGAAAGATAAGCAACAAACAAATAAACAAATGCATAAATAAATCAGAGATCACAAACTGGACTCCCAGGGACAGAAATGTTCAGCAGACCTGTTTTGTTTGGTCTGCATTTTAGTTTAAATATATTAATTATTTTACAACATCAAAAAATATGGAATATTTACATTAACATTCAGATTTTCTGTTTGTCTTGAAAACCTTGGGATGCTTCCAACATAGGCCCTACTCCCAAATGGCCTGGGACTAAATTGCTATTGCCCATTTTAGATCCAGAATGTCATCTCCAGTGCTAGTCACACCTCTTATCGTATTATACTAGGCCTATTATTTATTTATTTATTTATTTTTGAAATGGAGTTTTGCTCTTGTTGCCCAGGCTGGGGTGCAGTGGCACAGTCTTGCCTCACTGCAACCTCCACCTCCCAGATTCAAGCGATTCTCCTGTCTCAGCCTCCCGAGTAGCTGGGATTTCAGGTATGTGCCACCACACCCGGCTAATTTTGTATTTTTAGTAGAGACAGGGTTTCTCTCTTTTGGTCAGGCTGGTCTTGAACTCCCGATTTCAGGTGATCCTTCTGCCTCAGCCTCCTAAAGTGCTGGGATTACAGGTGTGAGCCACCACGCCTGGCTTATACTAGGCCTATTTTACCCATTTATTTCACCTACCTTGGCTCCCGTAGCACTTGAGTTGTAACCACTGAAGTATATCTTAATTATAATATGTGACACATAAAATAGAGGAAAAGAAGAATAAGGTAACACAACAAAATCGACTTAATAGACAGTAGTGTTATAGACAGCATCTCTAAGGAAATGACTTTTAAGCTGCAACTTGAAATATGAGGAGCATGGCGGGTGTGGCAGTGTCCTAGGCAGAAAACAGAGCAAAGGCAAAGACACAGAGGCAAGACAGCGCTTCCCTTATTTGATAAAAATTAAAAATGGAGATCAGTGTGCCTGGAATATATAGTAAGCAAGGAAGAAAGTGGAATGACATAGAAAAGAGTCAAATCAGGCAGGATATTGTAGGTCATTGTAGAGATTTGAGTTTTATTTTAAATGGATTGGGAAGACATTATTATTTGATTTGTGTTTTGAATATCATTCTAGCTATTCTGAGAAGAATGTAATTGATGTGATGTCAGAATGAACGTTTAGGAGACTCTAGGATACTGATACAAGAGTGTGTGGTGGATGGCCAGTGGCCTGATTTAGTGTGATAATAGTAAAGATGGAGAGAAGTTGATGAGTATGACAGAGTTTGGAGGCAGAATAAATAGAGTCTGGTGAGGGATTGATTCTAGGTTGGGGTAGGAGAAATAAAGAGAGAAACTGGGCTAATATTAGTACCATTTAATGAAATAGAGATGATGAAAAAGGAACTAGGTTTGGTACAGCAGAAAAGCTGTTAAAATGTAAGATACCTGTGACTTATGTCAGTGCAGACAGATACACAAGTTTGGAGATAAAGGAGAGTCATATGCATAGAAATGGTATTTAATACCATAGGATATGATATCATAAAGAGAAAAGTCTTAGAAAAAATGTAAATGGTGGCCTAGTACTTACTTCTGAGAAACTACACTTACAGGTTGATAAATTGTATGGTTACTGCCCACAGGGAGCTTACAGTCTTCTAATATATACAAAAATCACTAGATTGTGATAAACTGAGTAATAATAAGAACATGCTGTGGTGAGTTAGAGAAGGGAAGCAGTATTAATCTAGGCGGAGAAAATCAAAGACAACTTGGTAGAGAACATTGGTTGGCATTACAGAAAAAGATTACACAGTCCAACATGCAGAGGGTGAGGACTGGGATAGGAATTTCAGGTGAGAAATAAACTTGCCCCAAAATGGGATACAGGACAGTGTTCATGTTCCAGAAACTGTAGTTGCCCTAATTAAAGCATAGGGTAAATGGTTAAAGCATAGGGTAGATGGAGGACAATACATTCAGATTATGATTTTCTTTTATTTATGTATTTATGCATATACGTATTTAAATTTATTATTGAGATGGAGTCTTGCTCCGTCACCCAGGCTGGAGTGCAGTGGCACGATCTCAGCTCCCTGGAACTTCTGCCTCCCAGGTTCAAGTGATTCTCCTGCTTCAGCCTGCCAAGTAGTTGAAATTACAGGTGCCCACCACCACACCCAGCTAATTTTTGTAATTTTAGTAGAGACGAGGTTTCACCATGTTGGCCAGGCAGATCTCAAACTCCTGACCTCAGGTGATCCATTCTCCTCGGCCTACCAAAGTTCTTGGATTACAGGTGTGAGCCACCGCACCCAGTCCAGATTACGATTTTCTGAAATGTAAACATCAAGTACTTAAGAATATCATTTGGCCGTTATTCTCACTATACCACTATTTAATGTGACATCCATTGATTTTTTTTTTCTCTTCTTTGTAGAGGAATTTCTAGTAAGTTTCATAATATAATAGGCATGTTAAGTATGACAGAAAGAAACACACATTATGAACTAAAGACTTATCAGAGAAACCATTTAGAAACTGGTTACAAGCTGGTCATGAAAACACCAATCAGTTCATGGCTCAATAATTTCAGAACTTGTTTCCCAAATGGTTTCATTATATTTATTTCACGGATAGGAATAATGTTGTGGTTAACATTCTGGTTGGATTTGGTTTTTCAAGACTGAGGCTGGACGCAGTGGCTCACACCTGTAATTCCAGCACTTTGGGAGGCTGAGGCGGGCAGATCACCTGAGGTCAGGAGTTCGAGACCAGCCTGCCCAACATGCCGAAACTCCATCTCTACTAAAAGTACAAAAATTAGCCAGGCATGGTGGCAGACACCTGTAATCCCAGTTACTCGGGAGGCTAAGGAAGGAGAAGCTTGAACCCGGGAGGTGGAGGTTGCAGTTAGCTGAGATCATGCCACTGCACTCCAGCCTGGGCAACAAGAGTAAGACTCCATTTCAAAAACTAAAATAAAATAAAAATGGAGATGACTGCTTCTTTTTTCTTTGAAAGGGAGTCTTGCTCCGTCACTCGACATGGTGAAATCCTGTCTCTACTGAAAATACAAAAATTAGCTAGGCATGGTGATGCATGCCTGTTGTCCCAGCTATTCGGGAGGCTGAGGCAGGAGAATCGCTTGAACCTGGAAGGTGGAGGTTGCAGTAGCCGAGATCGCGCCACTGCACTCCAACCTGGCAACAAAGAGAGACTCCGTCTCAATAAATAAATAAATAAACAAACAAATAAACTAAAATCAATAAAAATCGAAAAAAATCATATCATCTTTGTTTGCATTAAAAAAAATTTACTTCAACTATTAAATTATTCCTAATATGGTCCAAGAAATAGGAGAAGCATTGTGTGACAGAGTACACACATATTAGATGAGGACAAGTGTGCACTGATGGCACAAGACACATTAGTGACTCAACATAATATGTTTACAAATACCCAAATTACTCAATGGGAGTAACTGGGCTAATTCTCAGGTTGGATTAAAAACAATTTTAGGCCGGGCATGGTGGCTCACGCCTATAATCCCAGCACTTTGGGAGGCTGAGGAGAATGGATCACCTGAGGTCAGGAGTTCAAGACCAGCCTGGCCAACCTGGTGAAACCCTGTCTCTACTAAAAATACAAAAATCAGCTGGGCATGGTGGTGGACACCTGTAATCCCAGCTACTTGGGAGGCTGAGGCAGGAGACTCACTTGAACCCGGGAGGTGGAAGTTGCAGTGAGCCAAGATCACGCCACTGCACTCCAGCCTGGGTGACAGAGCAAGACTCCATCTCAAGAAAGAAAGAAAAGAGACAAAAAAAAAAAAAAATTATAAGCTATGATTAAAATGATCATGTTACTAAAATTTAAAAATACATAACTCATAACTAATTTTCCTAAAAATAAATAATAGATGTTTGCTTATTGTTCTCAGCTACATACTTATACTACTAAAATAATAAAACATAGATAATTTGATAAGTGACTCAAACAGAAAAAGGAAGCCACTATATGAATATGTGCCAGACCTCTGAAATAATTATTATTAGTAGAAAAAACTTTATGATTAAAATATGTCAAAATCCATAGTGCATACACTACAGATAAGTGTTTATGGAGAACCCTATGCTATTAATTTTGTTCAGTCTAAATCATTTATGCCTGAGAAGACTAAACATGTTCAAATAAGGTGAATTGTCAACTACTATTACAGTCATGTTGTAATTGTCACTTTGTGAAAGACATGTTGTTTTCCGCACCAAGACATTAGCTTCCACCTACGTATGGGTCTGCTTTCTTCATGAATCTTAAAGGCATCACTCTTTCACTACGATGTCACAATAAAAATACAAGGCTTATGATCAAAAGCGTAAAATATGAATTTGACAATTAGCATTTGAATTACTTTATCAAAAGTGAATATCTAATTATTTTGAATCTGCATTTTCACTATACTTATCTCTTTGTTTACCTTCAAATCTTAGAAAAGTTAGAAAATGGTGGCCGGGCACAGTGGCTCACATCTGTAATCCCAACACTTTCAGAGGTCGAGACAGGTGGATCACGAGGTCACGAGTTCAAGACCAGCCTGGCCAAAATGGTGAACCCCCCCCCCACTAAAAATACAAAAATTAGCCAGGCGTGGTGGTGGGCACCTGTAATCCCAGCTACTGGGGAGGCTGAAGCACAGAACTGCTTGGACCCAGAAGGTAGAGGTTTCAGTGAGCCAAGATCATGCCACTGCACCCCAGCCTGGGCAACAGAGCAAGACTCTATCTCAAAAAATAAAAAATAAAAAATGAAAAAAAAAAAGGAAAGTTAGAAAATGGTGCCCTTCCATTCTACAAGTCATCAGCTTTACTACGTAGTTCATATGATGGATGGTATAGGCACGATTTTGTATTACATGAAAAATATCACGGCATACCACTCCTGCCCCTTTTTAGCTTATTCCATTCTAACAGTGTGTTTTGAAACTGTTATGAAATATCATGTTAAAGTACCCCAAAATATGTGTCAAGACTACAAAGCTATTTCTTCTCTCAAAAAGTACAGGTAGACTAAAATACTATTGGGTAAAAGCCTCTTGTTTAATTTTGCAAAAATTTAAAATATGATTTAACCTCACAAACAATTAAATGTGTAAAATAAAAATAGAAAATGCATACGCGTGTCTTAGTCATTCAATATGCATTTAAGAGCACACACTATTTGGTAAGAAATGCACTAGCTGTTCAGCTTGGCTTGAATACAGCATTATGTAAATTATTTTATTTAGAAATAATAAAATAATGAAAATAATAATGAAAAACTGTAGGTTTTATTACTAATGAATTAAGTTTGTTTTGAGAAATTATTGAATTGCTTAGGGACTCGCAAAATTCCATCTCCATTTTTTTCAATTTCCCATCTTTCTAATAAAGTACTTTTGGTTAACGTGGAATATCTATACCCAACACTCTACTTCAAAAAGTATGTGACATGGGTAATTTGTTGCTTATAAGGTCTCGTTCTGTAATAGCATATTGCTTTGATTTTTAAGTAATTCATCAAGGGCTAGGTGTGGTGGCTCATGCCTGTAATCCGAGCACTTTGGGAGGCCAAGGTAGGAGGATCACTTGAGCCCAGGAGTTGGAGACCAGCAAGGGCAACTTAATGAGACCTCATCTCTGTCAAAAATAAAGAAAGTAGCTGGATATGGTGGTGCATTCCCATAGTCCCAGCTACTCAGGAGGCTGAGGTGGGAAAACTGCTTGAGCCTGGGATGTGGAGGCTGCAGTGAGCCATGATGGCACCACAGCACTCCAGCCTGGGCAACAGAGAGACCCTGTCTCAAAAAAAGCAAATAAATTAATTAAAAAATTGAAAATAAAAATAAATAATTTATCTGTTTATCTCAAGACTGCATTATAACCAAACCAGTAATATGCATGCTTAGTTTGCATTAAAATGCAATCAATTTTGGAATGTGTCACATTTGAAAAAAATACTAATAGAACTATTAATTTTAAAAGATACGTGTTTGTACTCTAAAGCGTACATGAGGGAGGGCTGTGAGGGTAAGCCGGTCAGACAAGACTTCCTGGAAGTGGAGGAGAAAGCTGACATGTTGATTTCATTGTTTTCCGGTTTGAAGGTCTTTAAGAATGCTTTGGAATGAGTCAATGCATATATATATTCCACGCTCTTCCCTTCTTGTGGGCTTCGAGATTTTATGGTGAAGAGATCTTATGCTGCTAGTACAGCAGAAAACCATATTTTAATTCTGGCGCTTAGAGTCTCGTTTAGTCACATGTTAGTTGTATCTTTTCTTCCTGATGTCTTACTTTGCTGCCTTTAAATGAAATATTTTTATGAAACATTAAGATAATGTACATTATTATGAAGGGAAAACCAAAATTGCAGTGTTTCTGAAAGGCATATGGCTTCATAAAGCTGTTGGTGGTAGATCTGTGTTGTAGGATGGAAATCTATAGCAAAAGTAATCTGTGGCTCAAGAAAAAAGGTGGCTGCCAACTACCTGCATATGAATGAAACATTTGTGGCCGTTAAGAGATACTGTTTTAAAACAGCAGTATGCATTCATGACCATAAATACATTTGACATTTATACAGCCCGGCTCTAATCTCAGTGTTCTCTGCATGTGGAACAGCAAGAGCCATAAATGTTATTACACATTGCTCATTAATATGCAAAGGTGAACCTGTATACTCAGTACGTATTGCCTCAGCTTGTTAATGAGCATTTCATGGACTGTGTAACTGCTGAACTACATTCTGATAGAAACATTGAGTTGTTCCTTCAGGCCTTATGTTTCAGCAAGCTTGTTCTCACTTTGATGTATAAATTAGAGCAATACATTGAAGGGACCCAGGGGTTACTTGATGTTGAATCTTTCCTGTGAAATTGAATATAGCTCTCTTCAAATGTGCTTCTGAAGCATTTTTTTTTCCTTCCTGTACTTAATGTGGAAGAATTTCTACTGCTACAGAAATCAACCTCTAGATTTAAAATTACTTGTATTTACTTTATTTAATAAAAAATTAGTCTATGGCCTTTCCCTTGCATTATATGAGGAAATAAGAGAGTGAATCTCAAAGAAACACTTACACTAGTATATACAGATCCTTTTGTTGTTTGTTCTTCAAGAGAATAAAGAGAGTATTTGTGTGAATATGGTATTACTTTTTTTTTTTTTTTTTTTTTTGAGACAGAGTTTCGCTGTTTCACCCTGGCTGGAGTAAAGTGGCCTGATCCCAGCTGACTGCAACCTCCGCACCCCCGGGTTCAAGCGATTCTCCTGCCTCAGCCTCCCGAGTAGCTGGGATTATAGGCGCCCGCCACCACGCTCAGCTAATTTTTGTATTTTTGGTAGAGATGGGGTTTTGCCATATTGGCCAGCCTGGTCTCGAACTCCTGACCTCAGGTATCCACCCGCCTCGGCCTCACAAAGTGATAGGATTACGGGCGTGAGCCACTTCACCTAGCACAGTATTACTTTTTGAGGACTTTTCCCCTACCCTTTACAAGTTTAAAGACATAAAAGAATTGAACTGGAGGAAATCTTAGAAATGCCCAAGTTCTGAACCTCATTTTATAGAAAAAAATGTTCAGGTTCATATTGCAAAAGAGGCCTTCCCAAAGGCACACAACTAATTGCTAACAAGGTTTCCTAATCCTCAGGATAGTATTCTACATACTATATAACACTGCTAACCCAACACTGACTTTTTTAAATCATAAAATAAATTTGCTGACTGAGCATGGTGGTTCATGTCTGTAATCCCAGCACTTTGAGAGGTCGAGGATGGTGGGTTGCTGGAGCCCAGGAGTTCAAGACCAACCTGGGCAACAACACAGTGAGACCCTGTCTCTATAAAAAAAAATAAAACAATTGCTAGGCACAGTGGTACATGCCTGTAGTGCCAGCTACTCAAGAGGTTGAGGAGTGAGGATCGCTTGAGCCCAGGAGAGGGAGTTAAAATGAGCCATGATTGTGCCTCTGCACGCCAGCCTGGGCAACAGAGGGGGACCCTGTCTCAAAAAATAATCATAGATAAATAAATCAATAAATAAAATAAAAATACATTTGCTAAAAGAAGAAAACAGAATGATTATCTAAGAATTTAATTTTCTTGAAACTTTCTACATCTGTCTACACCTGTATTAATGCTAATCTATTAATATTAGTTTTGGCCTCCAATGCTATTAAAAGTTGTATTGGATCAATCCAAAAATCTAAGAAGATGGTAGGAAGAGCTGTTACTCTTTGTTCCTTGATTCTCTGTTGAGCTCAATAACTTAACGTGCCATCATGAGTCAATTTTAAAGTTAGAAATCAGTTTTGAACTAAATAAATGGTATAGGCTATTTAATAAAACATACCTACAAGATGATCTGTGAATACCAAAATAATGTCTGAATGGATTAACCCCAGTTCTGGTCAAAGTCTCAAGAAAAATTAAAAATATATTTCAGGCCTGTCATTCTAAGCATTAAAAGCTAAGTGTTGAGCTAACTAAAACACTCACATTTACATGTCTTACACACATGCTGCTGCAGAGTATACATTTTACATTTTAAATTACGGGCAACTATCACTCAGAGAAACTATGGATCTGAGAATACAATTTCACTGAAGCTATATTACATGATAGAGACTTAGTAGTAGAAATCTCTGTGGTGGTTAATGTTAAGTGTCAATTTGTTTGGATTGAAGGATGCAAAGTATTGTTTCTGGGTGTGTCTCTGAGGGTGTTGCCAGAGGAGATTAACATTTGAGTCAGTGAACTGGGAGAGGCTGACTCACCCTCAATCTCAGTGGTCATCATCCTATCACCTGCCAGCGCAGCTAGAAAAAGCAGGCAGAAGAAGGTGGGATAATCCGACAGGCTGAGTCTTCCTCTGGATGCTCCCTGCCCTCGAACATTAGACTCCAAGTTATTCAGTTTTTGGACTCTTGGATTTACACCAGTGGTTTGCCAGGGGCTCTCAGGCCTTCAGCCATAGACTGAAGGCTGAACTGTTGGCTTCCCTACTTTAGAGGTTTTGGGACTTGGACGGAGCCACTACTGGCTTCCTTGCTCTTCAGCTTGCAGACAGTCTATCGTGGGACTTCACCTTGTGATCCTGTGAGTCAATTCTCCTTAATAAACTCCCTTTAATATATACATATATCCTATTAGTTCTGTCCCTCTAGAAAACCCTGACTAATACAATCTCCTTCTAGTTTAATAAATATTTTTTCATTATTTTCTTTCTGCTTGAAACTAGAAGAATAAAATTAAACTTTATTACTCTGCAAAACTTGTGGTCTATGAGTACCTCACAAGAAATATGTGTTTCATTTAACACATATTTATTGAGTGCCCAAATATGGTCATGTTGATCTAGTCTACATAGATAACTGCAACATAAAGTAGTGGTAAGAATAAATGATAATTGGTATTGGAGTTCAATGGATAGAGAGGTCAGTTCCAGTTGTTATGAGTTAGAAGACTTCATGGGGAGAGTTTAACTTCAAAAATGGAAAGGGACTGGGCACTTTGTCTTATGCCTGTACTCCCAAAACTTTGGGAGGCCAAGGAAGGTGGATCACCTGAGATCAGGAATTCAAGACCATCCTGATCAAAATGGAGAAACCCCAGCCGGGCATGGTGGTGGGGGCCTGTAATCCCAGCTACTCAGGGAGGCTGAGGCAGGAGAATCGCTTGAACCTGGGAGGTGTGGGTTGCAGTGAGCCGAGTTCGCGCCATTGCACTCCAGCCTGGGCGACAGAGCAAGAATCTGTCTCAAAAATAAATAAATAAACAAACAAACCAATAAATAAATAAATGGAAAGGACGGGTGACATCCTTTTGATCCAGTAGGGGAGCAGGGTAGGAGAGGAGAGCTTCCAAGATGGAAGCTGTAAGTTTATGCAAGGCAGGGAGCAAGGAAACCACGAGGTATGTTTAGACAATGTTCAGAAAATAAGTTTGGATGAGACAAAGTGTTTGTGTAAAGGAAGAAGAAGCAGAAACTACAATTGGAATACAAAGAACCTTGAATGACTTTGATCTTTACCTTTCGGAAAGTGATTTTTAAAAGTTAGAAAAGTTTACAATTTGTAATACACCTCTCCACTTTTTTAATAAAATTCAACAGAACCAAAGCTACAATATAGAAAACAGATAAAAAGGCAGGTATTATGGTTAAAGTAGAAGTACTGTTCCTTCCCCTGAATCTAACCCCTGCACACTCACTGACCTTCTTCAAATATTTAGGATCTGCAATAGTTTTAAGCAAAAATAAGGTCACATGTTCTTCAGGGAAGTTAATCAATAAACTAAGTGTTTTAAATATAATCTAGCACTAGTGTTAATCTCTTGCACCAAAAATAGAAAATATGAATCATTACTTTTTTTAGAGTTAATTTACACTGAAACAACTTGAGTAATTCTTCAAAGAAACTTCAAATGATCAACTTTAGAAATCAATTATAATTAGGACTCAGGTGCTATGATTTAAAAAAATTGAAAAATGGCTGAACAAACGAGTAGCAAAATTTTCTTAATCATAAACTCATTATTAGGAGCCTCAAAATGAATTAAATCTATAAATGGATTATCGTGGTGGAATAAAAGAGAAGTGAATAATTTTAAATTAATATAAGCAAACAACACAATGATATCAAATTGTCATAAGAAAACATTATAATAAATCTCTATCTAAAAAATGAACATGCCTATTGAAATTGTCCACACAAATGACAGTAGATACCAATTATAGGATGAAAATCATTAATAATTTAACTCATTTGCACTTTCCATTAAGAGAAAATATCAAAATACCAAGCATTTCAGGAATTCTTTGGGAAAGAATTTGTTTCAAAATTTTAAAACAGTATGACACTATGATGACTATACTTTTTTTTTTTTTTTTTTTTACCAGAACCTCACCTTATCCTAGATATTATCTGTTTGCCAGGCCTCTCTCAATTCTATGAGCCTGCCTGCTATGATGTAGCTGTCTTCTGCACAAATAGTGCATGTCTTATCTTGCCCGTCCTGATCATACACAGTTGTCATCTTGTATACATCTCTCTTACGAACTTATAGGCTCCATAAGAGCAAAGATTATAGCTTATAGCTGATACCTTTTTTCTTTTTTTTTTGGTATTCCTGGTTGTGTGATAATCAGTGCAGTTTAGAAAAATGAGCATTAGAGTGGGGTTGTGAAATAGCCTCAGTTCTGTCACTAACTATGTGACTTGGGAAACTATTTTATATTTCGGAATTTAAATTTTCACTTTTGTAAAATGATGACATTGGACTATATCTTCTAGGGCTCTTTCAACTTAGTGATTCTGTGACTAAAGGAAATTGGATAAATAAATGCTGTTTTTCTGTTTTTTTTTTGTTTTTTTAATTTCCTATACATTTTCCTTCTTACGTTCTACCTTAAAATTTAAAAAATATATATGACATATTAATTTGAGGAAATTTACTTTCATCTAGTAGCATTACATTTTTATTTAAGATGAGTAGATACAGCTCATATGAACAATTTCTAATAGAGGGGCAACTACATTTTCATGAAAAAATTCCTTTTTCATTAATAACTAGAAGTATCGAGTAGAACATGAAATTTCTAGACAGACTTTTAAAAAACTACTAATAAAACCTCATCTGTATTGGGAAAACATATGCTTAGAAAGTAGTTGATGCTGATTTTTTTCTTTTCTTTTTTTTTTTTTTTTAATTTAGCGTTAGGTGATTCAAATCCAGCTCAGAAAGTTTAAGGCTGATACAGAGCTTACTTTCATATTCTCCAAACCTACAGAGAATGCTGGTAATAAAATATCACTGATGCAGACTAAACTAAATAAGGCTCATAATAATCTTTCCTTTGCCAAGTACTTAGAAGCTCTGTCCAGGTGTAAATATTTGCTGTTTGTGGAGCTACCAAAGGCCTAGAATACCCCAGATGCTGACTGCATTTACATATTAACATAACTTAAGAAAGGATATCAGCATGTCCTGGTTCCTTTAAGAAAACAAAGGAGAGCCAGAAAGGGATATTTGGAGCTATCAGGAATATGGTGTGTTGTAAAAAGAAATTAAATTTTTGGACCCCAAACTCATTTAGCCAAAGGGACAAGTGAAGCTCGGAACTGAGTCACACAAACCTGCCACCCCCCTTTTGGTTCCTCAATGAGATGGCTACAAGATGAAAGGCTACACGCCTCCCCCGTATTTTGCCCACGAGGAAATTCCTGGTGAGCTGTTAAAAACTTCTCCATGGCCATGCAAATTGATAGCTTATCTTTACAGGTGCAGTCACCCAGCCCGCCAGACAAAAATGCATATCTGACTGTTCCCCTGCCCCATTTTGTCTGTGTTATGTGAAATGCAGATTCTTCACATGTTTCCTCTGTTCCCCTTGTTTGTGTAAAAACTGTGTGCTTCTCAATACCCTATTCTTTCCTCTTTAAATTTGGAGCCCTCAAAATCGTCTTTGGAGAAAGGCATAGACCTCTCTCCCAGGTGCGTCCTTAATTTTGGCAAATAAATCTCCTAAAATGATTGAGACTTGTCATTTTCCTCGGTTGACAGTGTCTACTGAAATTCAAAACTTGTTCTTTGATTTGTTTAGGTATCTTGTCTAAATTGGCATTGGTACTGTGGAATCTTAGTCTAAGATTTTATTTTTCTCTTTCTTTGTAAGATCCTAAGATTTATGTATTCCAATTGAATTACTTAGTCTATACAATACAAATCTCATTTTCAATAAGCTGGAACTTTCATAGACCTTCTAATTTGTTTTATTCACAATCTTTCAAGGATAAGTTTAAAATAAAAACCCTTTTAAATATATGATTGGTTTATATTTAGGGACTAATCAATCTATAAAAGTAGCTATTTCAATTATGAAGTAACTTAAAGAAAAGATTAACTGCTGAGAAAAATTGCAGCTCCACTGGTCAGTAGCTAAATTATATAGTGTTTTATTCAATAACTGTATCTTCAAAAAATAACTTCCTAGTCTTGAAACTGTCTTTGCAAAAATTATAACTGAGGATATTATGACAGTGAAAGAGATTAGACCTGATCAACACCATCTTGCTTCTAACCTTTAAGCTGTCCTTGTTCATTCCTAGGCATAGGCCGAACCAACCTTGGGAATGAATTTAGTTTATGGTTTGACTCTGAAACAAAATTATAGACCTTTCCCAAAAAGACCCCCTTCTTGTCTTGGGCCAGGTCTGCCTTTGTAGGACTAACAAACTAGTTACAAGAGTAGGAATTACGTTTAGGGGTCATGCAGCTTATGGCTGCAGGAGTCTGAACCTCACCAAATTGTTCCTGGAGATAACATCACTATTTTAAAACCTATCAGTGCTTGAGATAATTTGCATACCCTGCACTTGATGGATCAGCATCAGACTGGTAAGCTGGCTCAACCAGTTCTGAGATCCCACCCAGGAACAGAAGATAACAAGAAAACTTCGCTTGGACCCTCTATGATTCCATCTTCAACCCAAACAATCAGTGCCTCCCACTTCCCAAGTCCCTACTGCCAAGTTATCTTTAATGTTTTTTTTTGAGATCGAGTCTCCCTCTGTCGCTTAGGCTGGAGTGCAGTGGCACGGTCTCGGCTCACAGCAACATCTGTCTCCTGGACTCAGCAAGTAATTCTCCTGCCTCAGCCTCCCAAGTAGCTGGGACTACAGGCGCCCCTCCACCACGCCCAGCTAATTTTTACATTTTTAGTGGTTTCACCACGTTGGCCACGGCCTCCCAAAGTGCTGGGATTACAGGCATGAGCCATCGTGCCTGGTCCAAGTTATCTTTAAAAACTCCAGTGCCCAAGCACTCCCCCAAATGCGCAGGGAGGCTGATTTGAGTAATAATAAAACTCCAGTCTCCCACACAGCCGGCTCTAAGTGAATTACTCTTTCTCCATGGCAGTTCTAGGCAGTGGGCAAGGTGAACCCGTTGGGCAGTTACAGTATTACAAAACTTATAATGATAATAGAACATTTTACCTAACATTATTCAATGCTTAACAGGACATAATTTAGTTTAATATTAGGTAATCCTGACCACAGTTACCTATGCATTTTAATTCTATGTCCCTACGTCTTATGGCTTATTCAAAACGAAAAGGAATAATATATCCTATAGCAAGGTTAACACTTAGTAATTCAAAGGATGAGAGGTTATGTTTATGGATGCATTATTGGAATTCTATTTAAAAAGTATTTCCTCCCACACTCTTCTATCAAAACCCAGCTATATAGTAAAGGTCAGAGTGGAAGACAGAATTGTCTGCATTATATTATATGTGTACCATAATGGTGAAACATTATATTGACATATTTAGGGAAAGTTTTTTAATCATACTGAGGTATAAAAGACAAAAATCAATGCAGCGGAAAACTAACCTCAGAATGACAGTGTTTTATATTTTTCTAAGCCTCTACTAAAAATTTATCTCATTTTCCTACTTAATATTCAAAATGGATGCATGCTGATTTGAAGTACAGTGTCTTGCCAAGGCAGTCAGCCTTAGAAATACTAAATCCCTTTTACTTTTTTTTATCACAATGTCAAATTCTCCTGAGTGAATCACAAGTCCAAGGTGGCTGAATACGCTTGCCAGTCTATTGCTACTGAAGCACCTTAATAACATAAAGAAGAAGAAACCAGTGAACATCATTATATATTTTATTTGATACTGATGTAGACATTTTGAGGAAATCTGCATTTTGAACCTGGTATGTTTTCAGAGCAGATCTTGGACTACATGATGTCTAAAAACTAAACAATATCCACAGATTCTTAATAATTAAATTCTTTTTACTCAGCTTGTCAAAGAACTCTGCTTTTTTATATCAGAACTATATTTTTTCTTTTATCAGTTCTTATTGCTTAGATACAAAGATATTTCACAAACTATCAAATAGCACTGATAAATTAATTTGACTAGTGATTTCCTATGCATATTGGCATATTGTCGATGAAAAGAGTCAAATTCTGTAAAGTATTTGAAGAGATTTATTCTGAGCCAAATGTGAGTAACTATGGCCTGTGAAACAGCCCTCAGGAGGTCCTGAGAACATGTCCCCAGGGTGGTCGGGGTACAGCTTGGTTTTATATATTTTAGGGAAGTATGAGACATCAATCAAATACATTTACGAAATACATTGGCTTGGTTCAGAAAGGTGGGACAATTCAAAGTGGGGACTTTGAGTTCAAGCAATTCTTCTGCTTCAGTCTCCCGAGTAGCAGGGATTACAAGCATGCGCCACCATGCCGGCTAATTTTGTATTTTCAGTATAGACCGGGTTTCTCCATGTTGGTCGAGTAGCAGGGATTACAAGCATGTGCCACCATGCCGGCTAATTTTGTATTTTCAGTATAGATCGGGTTTCTCCATGTTGGTCAGTCTGGTCTTGAACTCCGACCTCAGGTGATCTGCCCACCTCGGCCTCCCAAAGTACTGGGATTACAGGCGTGAGCCACTGCGCCCAGCCTCTTGGCAATTTAGACAATGGATTCCATTAACATCAAAGGGTGTTTTGAACCCAAAAGTATCTAAGACAGCTCTCAAATTTGTGAACTCAAAAATATCTGAGACAGGTCTCAATCACTTTAGAACGTTTATTTTGCCAAGGTTAAGGACATGCCCATGACACAGACTCAAGAGGCCCTGAAAATATGCCCAAGGTAGTCAGGGTACAGTTTGCTTTTATACATTTTGAAGAGACATCATACATGAATCAATACATGTAAGATTTACATTGGTTCCATCTGGAAGGGCAGAATAATTCAAAGTGATGAAGGGGATTGAGGAGGGGGATTGGGGAGTGGCTTCCAGGTCATAGGTAGATTTAAAAATGTTCTGATTGGCAATTGGTTGACAGAGTTATCAATAGAAAGGATTGTTTGCATTAAGTTAAGGGGTTGTGGAGACCTTGATTTTATCATGCAGAGGAGGCCTCCAAGTAGTAGGCTTCCGAGAGAATAGATTGTAAATGTTTCTTATCCGATTTAAGATATGGGTTGATGTTAACGCTGCTGGGATGTATAGTGAGGCATGTACCTTCCCCTCTTCTATCAAGTCCTGAACTGATTTTTCAGGTTAACTGTAGAATGCCCTTGGCCAAGAGGAGGGGTCCATTCAGATGATTGGATGGCCTTAGAATTTATTTTTGGTTAACAGTGCCACACAGCTAAATCCAAGAGAGTATCTTAGAAGATATAAGTGATACCCTGTTAACTATAGAGTTAATTCAGTATTTGAATTATTTAAAAAAGATAAACCAATAAATGATAATATGGCTTTAAAAATTTTTTTCCCAATAGGAAGTTTTTATAATATTTTAATCAGCAGGTATTTGAGGAAGGCCAAATCAAATAGCAGATGTCAAAAACTTAGTAAAATAAATATTTATTAAAGATTAACACAAAGTGTCTGGAATTGCACAAAATTGATATAAATATATACTGTGTGTTACTTCCAATTTTGCTTAATATCTGCATATTTTAAAAATTTGCAATCATTACTTTGCTAAGATGCCAAGAACATACACAAACAACAATGAAAAAGAACAAAATGTCTGAGTAAACATAGCCAGAATTGTGCAATAGTCATAAGAAAAATCTTTAACATAATTTAGGACAAAGATCTAGGATGGAATAACAGAAAAGACATGATGTAATCTTGGGCAGAAGGATTCAGCATCATAAAGCTGATGATTCTCTCTAAGTTAACATCAAATTTAGTGTGATTCCAACAAGAACAGCAACATTTTTAGAGCTAGATAAATTGATTCTAAAGTTAATCTGACTCAACAATCCCATTTCTAGAAATATGGATAAATGATATGTGTGAAAGGTTTTTCATTACAGCACTGTTTACCATTTTATCATTTTAAAGTTGAAAATAAGTCCCAATATCCATCTATAAGGGACTGTTTAGAACAGCTATGAGATAACCTACAAATATTTGTTTATATCTACATACAGCAATGCCAGAAGCATGTTTGAGAAACTAATAAGAATGATTAACTGTAGAGGGAAGGATATACGGAAGAAATAGTGACAAGCTTGGAAGAAAGGCTTCTTCGTGTGTACCTTGTTACATGGTTTTAATTTTTAAATCATTTGAATACATCATCTACTAAAAGTCCCCAAAGTAAATTTAAAAAGTTAAAAACCTGTAAGAAAAAACACTTAAGGGAAAATATACAAACTACATATTGGGCTAAATGATGCAAATGCTTGTTCTGTCAATATGATGGAATCTTTTAAATCTATGTTCTTTATTTTCTTTAATCATTATTTTGATTAATATATGGAGTGCAGCCATCATTCATCCTTGGCTGCTTGAAACTTGGAGTTGATTTTCAGAGAAATTATTGAGATTACTCCTTTCCACTTAAACATTATACCATAGTGCACATTGAATTGTTTTGATTACTACCAAAAAGATTACATTTTCCCCAACAATTTTTAGCATATAAATACAAGCAGAATTTCACTGAATGACAGCGGGATACATAGCAATGAAATACACAAAAATTGAACTAAATTGTTGTGTTTTGTGTAGAAGAATGGCTCTAGTCCCTGCTCTCAAGTTGCTAACACTAAATTAACTCAAAACAGGCATTGTTTGCCTTCTATGGGCCAAAACTTGCACCTTATTCTTTCTCCATTGTTATTCTAGGCAGAAGATATTACAGAATTCAGGAGTCGGAGAATTAAAGAATTTCTTAGCAACCACAGTTTCACTGAGGTTTATTCAATTTTGGATAATTTAATTCAAAAGATTAAAATGATGAATGTAGCTCAGCATATGACCTGCAGATGAAGACACCTGGCTCGCAGCTTGCTTTAAGTTTGATACATGAGGTTATTTGGCATTTACTGCCATGAAGTTTGAAGGAAGCATACGGAAAAGAAGACACAGCAATAAACTTTTGTCATTAATTTCTCTCTCAAAGTTTCTGACAAGCTGGAAAGAAATGTCATTCGTATTTCTTAATTGGTTTCATTTCCACACAAATACAGGCTTTCAGTAGAAGTTTCTAAAAAGCTATGCATATGAAATTATTAACAACACAAAGCACATACTGAGCCGAGGTGTGAATGGATAATTCTAACAGAGAAGTTACAAAGAAAGTCAAGATCAAAATATGATTAAGACAGGAGAGCAGTTTTTAGAGATGTTTTGGTAAAATAGATATGAGTTACTAGCCTGTACTGTGTAAACATGCTTGATGTGGCCAGTATGGCATGTCATTACCCTTTTAGGAACACACAGATCCATATGTATTTACAATGATTAATTAAAAGAGAGCATTCGGGGGCTGGGTGCGGTGGCTCATGCCTGTAATCCCAGCACTTTGGGAGGCCGAGGGGGGCTGATCACCTGACGTTGGGAGTTCAAGACCAGCCTGACCAACATGGAGAAACCCCGTCTGTACTATAAATACAAAATTAGCTGGGCATGGTGGCGCATGCCGGTAATCCCAGCTACTCAGGAGGCTGAGGCAGGAGAACCTCTTGAACCCAGGAGGCAGAGGTTGCGGTAAGCTAAGATCGGACCATTGCACTCCAGCCTGAGCAACAAGAGCGAAACTGCGTCTCAACAACAACAAAAAAGAGAGCATTTGGAGCTTCACTGGACAAGCACAACCAGCTCAGCGGATTTCTGGCAATACGAAGAACGTTTTGAGAATCATGCCTGTGCTTTAACCATGGATGAGATTTTCGCTAGTGTCCTAAGGGAAGAACAAAATGATGAGCAAATTCAAACATCATCTTTTGGTTTAGCCTTATGGTTTATATGACCAACTGTATGTTTATTTATGAAACAGTTTATATTATTTAATTAAAATGAAATAGAAATGAAGGTGTATGGTATCACAATCATGTTCATTATTAGTTTTGTGTCCTGCTGTAGAAACACATTTAGTGAGTCCTTACCTATCACTGGAGCTGAATCTATCTACATCCACCTTAATTTGTTCCTGGGCTCAATTTCTGACCAGACAACCTCACAACATGAAATGTAGTTTTGGTTACTTAGATTAGTGTAGGCCAGGAAACATTGGTGCAAAAAGAAAAAATAAAATAATAAATCCTTAGGATCAATAAGACATCATCTGCTACCTCATTTTTTCCCCTAAAATATCTGTGCTTTAGGAATGAATTTCATTATTTGAATACATACATATATGTATAAGTAGACGGCACCTTGTATCCACGGGTTCCACATTGTTGATTTCAAGCAACTGAGGATCAAAAATGTTTTAAAAGCCCAATACAAATAATAGTACTACAATAAAAAGTAATACAAATAAATATAATACAGTATAATGACTATTTACATAGCATTTACGTTGTATTAGGTATAAGTAATCTAGAAATAATTTCAAATATACAGGAGAAGGTGTGTAGACTATATGTAAATACTATGTATCATTTTATATAAGGGACTTGAGTATCTAAGGATTTTGGTATTATGGGGGTGCTAGAACCAATCCCTTAAAGATACCAAGGGAGGACTGAATATGAATATACATATATATGCATGTACATAAATAAAATGAGGATTCATATCTTGAAATTCTATACAGTTCTGCATAATTCATAACTTGTTTTTAGTTCTCAAACTATAATCTATAGCTTTATGTATTAACTGAGTATCAATTCTGCTAAATATCAAATTTTTCATACGAATGTACACCATCATTAGAGATGCAAAGACTTAGAAAGGAAATAAAAAGGAAAAAAATAAAATATATTCGTGTTGAGGGAACAGTGTAATAAAAAAATATATATTTCCCTGCATCTTTCCTGATAACTTTTTCAATTTTTTTTTTTTTTTTTTTCTGAGACAAGGTCTCAGTCTGTTGCCCAGGCTGGAATGCAGTGTTGTGAACACAACAGTGCAGCCATGACCTCCTGGACTCAAGCAGTCCTTCCACCTCAGCCTCCCAAGTAGCTAGGACCATAAGTGCACACCACCCGGCTAGTTTATATATATATATATATATTTTTTTAGAGATGGGTCTCAGTATGTTTCCCAGGCTGGTCTCAACCTCCCGGG
Source organism: Macaca fascicularis (assembly GCF_037993035.2). NCBI lineage: Eukaryota > Metazoa > Chordata > Mammalia > Primates > Cercopithecidae > Macaca > Macaca fascicularis. Next base: position 98,677,376 of record NC_088395.1, on the reverse strand, counting down.
CTGAGTGATTCTCCCACCTCAGCCTCACAAAGTACTGGGATTGCAGGTGTGAGCCACCATGGCTGGCCCCCAACTTTTTCAATTTTGCTTTCTAATCTTAGCGGAGAAAATAAATAAAATTAAAGAGAAATGTAAGCAAGATTATCAATATTTTACACCTTCTTATTAGCTAAAATGGTACCATCACCAGATGAACATCACTGTCTAATAAAGATTGACATAAGTTTGACAGATCCATTAGGCTCAGTTTCACCTTAATCCTAACTTTTCCCAGATATTCATCCATACACATAATTTGTACATAATTTTATACAATGTGTATGTATGTGATATGGTTTGGCTGTGTCCCCATCCAAATCTTCATCTTGAATTGCAGCTCTCATAATTCCCACATGTTGTGGAAGTGATCCAGTGGGAGATAATTGAATAATGGGGGTGGTTTCCCTCATACTGTTCTCATGGTACTGAATAAGTCTCATGAGATCTGATGGTTTTATAAGGGGTTTCCCTTTTGCTTGACTCTCATTCTCTCTTGCCTACTGCCATGTAAGATGTGCCTTTCTCCTTCCGCCATGATTATGAGGCCTCTCCAGTACGTGAAACTATGAGTCCATTAAACCACTTTTTCTTTATAAATTACCGAGTCTCAAGTATGCCTTTATCAGCAGCATGAAAATGGACGAATACAATATGATATGTGTTTATAGTCATATATAGCAGATGCATACACACACACACACACATACACACACACACAAACACATATGCATACGCTCCACTCAAGGTCCCTAAACTATGTACAAACTTGTTTATTCAGTGCTCTTACATAGTCCCCCTGAGAGCAAGTGAAGATAATGTCCCATGTGTTCAAAGTACCTTGTATATTAAATCATAGAGGAAAAAGGGGCCTGCATATATCATTCAGAATGAATCTCTACTTCTTCAGTCTGTGAATAAGGTAGATAGACTCTCCCTTGATTATCTGAAATATGAAGAAAGATTGATCTTCAGCAAGTTACTTGCATTTTGGAAAATATCAAACAACATTTAAAGCTAACCTTACTTTCCTTCAGAAATATATGTAAGGGAAACATCTTGTCTTTGATGCCCACTGTGATAACAATGCAAGTAACTAATTCTATTATTTGCATTTTCATAATCTTTAATAATTGTGATAGCTTATTCAAGAACTTGTCTAAAGATGTTGAACACCTTAACTTTGTTTCTAAAAGAAAAAAATGCATGATGATTGGCCTAAAAGTGCTCAATGATTCTCTTTGTCTTGGAACTTAAATAGCAAAAAGTAATTCAGAATCAACTTTGTTGCCACTTAAATAACTTCTCTAAGATTTTTCTAGGAAAATGGAACATTTCCCAAAGTGAAGATTTTTGCCTTGTCAATCAATATCCATTAGCAATTTCACTACATGTACAAATTTAATTACTAAAAAGCAAAGTCATTACCCTTGATATGTAGGACATAAGGTTTAAATGGTATATATTTTTATATTATGGATTGTTCAAATTTCATACTTATAGAGTATGTTCATTGTGTCTTTGCTGACTTTCTGCTTGAATTATAATTTTTTATTGTTTAAAGCTTTGAAGTAGGCTTAATTTAGGACGATAGTGATGACAACATGAAAAAGAGGTTATGTCCACATGAGAAACTCAACAAAAATTACAGTATGAGAGAGCAATGCAAATACCTTCCTTTGGGATGTACCATACTGGCCCCAGAATGAAACATTATTATTTTATGAAGTGTATGTTAAAAGATATATCTTATTCAGGGGTACCTACCTCTAAACAACAAACTAGAATATGGTGAAGTACATTTAAAAAATATTTTTGGAGAAAAGAACATAATAATAGGAATAGAATTCTAAGGACACGTGGTACAAAAAGTCACAAAAGTAACCAAAGAAGAAAAGAGCAGGTGAGGAGACAAAGAGAGGATACGAAATGCAGAAAAGGACTGAAAATTAGCGAGCAATGGAAGAGTAAATGCATTCACTTTGTTGAAACGCTAATGACAACCTAGACAGTTTTGTGGTGGAAATTTCACCATAGCTGGGGTTTGGGGGTTAGGGGATAGGAGAACCCAGATTTAGGATTTGGACTTGCATTTTTATTAGTTGAAATCTCTACAGAATTCACTTGTTGCTCCCTGTCCTTCAATTGATAATGCATATATTACCATGTATACTGCAATGAACGGCCTTTGTTCTTGGATATATCTTTAATGTAATTTAAATATTGATAATAATATGTGTGTTTGTGGAGTGACATCATAAACATTCAAATTAAAGAGGGATGTTAATGTTTTTCTAAACCTCTAGATATTAGAAATTACTGTTTTACTTATTTCAAAATATTCCCCAAGTAAATAAAAAGCACTACAGTTATTGTTTTTCCCCAAAGCCAGAAGGTATTCCTGATGGCATAGCATATTGTCCTAGTGAATTCTGTTGTTAAAATCCAACTGTCCTAAACACTGAAGTACTAGAGGCTAGGATAATTGGAAAGCATGATCATCCAGTTGGCAGACAGCCTAGTAGTGGACATGAGAGAGCAGTTAAATGTCTCACATTGTCCTAGTGTATAAAATGAGGGAGAAATAAGATATTTTTCCACACCCTGATTTTTTGTGTATTCCTTTAGGAAGAGAGAATAAGTGGGCTTGTCCTCATGTATACCTGTATATCCTCAAAGAGAGAGAAAAACAATTAAATCTCAATAACACCTGCATATCATAGGGCATAAAAATACTTTTAAGCAAGAGATTATGGCTCAAAATCAAATTTCTATTTCTAATATATAAAGAAACAGATTCTGCACTGATAAGTAACCTATCTCTACTCATTTTATAACATAATTCAAATGGTTTGCAAAGAAGTCTTGATAAAATGCTGTTGTCCATTTTTTAAAGTTATTTAAACCAGTGTGTGTGGGATGTCAATCAAACAACCATGTTAGATATTATTATTTTTTTCATTTTTGATGTTTATATACACACACACACACACACAAACATAGACACACACACACACATACATATTACTTTTTGGTCTGGTGCCGGATATTTTTAAATAGCAAAATATAAATAGGTAAAAAGGAATGAAGCTTTATGAATAAAACATTCATATATAATTTGTGTTTAATGAAAACAGCTAGATTTAGGACTAAAAAGAAGTCATGAGTTTCAGTAAATGCATATTAAATTTGTATCTTGTAATAACCTAATTAAATAAATAATGTGGACATTTTAATATATAAGACCCAAATGGCACTTTAAAATGTTTGGAGAGTTATTCTCTTGCATATCACTTTATATTCTATAGATTTGTCTTACAAATGCTGATACACTAGAAAATTGAGTCACTTTCCCTGATGAGTCTAAGCATGTTCTATGCCTCTTTTCTGCTCCACTAGACATTTATCATTCTTGGTGGCAAATTCGTAACTAATATTCTCAGGCTACTGCTTTTCATACAGATAAATTCCTGAAAAATTACCAGTAAAAGGGCTGAGCATGCATAGATGAATCTCAAGAGGGAACAGTGATGAGGTATAAAATCATAGGAGACATTTGTGCCTATTCACTTTTTACCAGGCGGAGTCTATACCAAGAATAAAGGTAGTTTCTCTTACGGAATTATTATCACCACTCTGAAACTCCATTGTCCATAGGTTAAATAATCTATTTCAATATGGTCCGGTTCACACTGATGTAGTAATAAATTTCTTCTGTAGTTCAAACTGTAGATAAAACTATCTCATAATTAATATAGTTTTCTCTCTGAAATGGTTACGTGATTTAAAATGTGCAAATTATGCAAAAAGGAAAAAACAATGAAATAATATTTATGTATCAAAATACATTCTCAAGTAGATTCCTCTTCTCACTTTTCAGCATGTGAGGATGAAAGCGTATCCTCTTGCCATACAATAGTCACATTTCTTTACATACACCTTGTATCAGTCTGTTCCCACATTGCTGTAAAGAAATACCTGAGACTGGGTAATACATAAAGAAAAGAGGTTTAATTGGCTCAGCATTCTCCAGGTTGTATATGAAGCATAGTGGCTTCTGGGGAGGCGTCAAGAAACTTTCAATCATGGCAGAAGGTGAAGCAGGCACCTCTGACATGGCCGTAGGAGAAGGAAGAGAGTGAGAGGTGAGGGGCCACACACTTTCAAACAACCAGATCTTGCAATAACTCAATCGGTCATAATTACCACAACAACATTAAGGAGGATGGTGGTAAACCATGAGAAACTGCCCCCATTATCCAATCACCTCCTACCAGGCCCCACCTCCAACAATGGGGACTACAATTGGACATGAGATTTGGGCAAGGACACAGACCCAAACCACATCTCTGTGAAAGGAAAATATATTGGAACCCTGAAATCACTAAGCGAAAGGGAAATGTCAAGCGGGGAACTGCTTAGGTTAAATCTGCCTCCTATTCAAAGTTACCCCTCAGCTCATTGAGATAAATGCATATCTGATTGTCTCCTTTGGAGAGGTGAATCAGAAACTCAAAATAATGCAAACATTTGTCTCACATCTACCTGTGACCTGGAAGCTCCTTTGGAGAGGTGAATCAGAAACTCAAAATAATGCAAACATTTGTCTCACATCTACCTGTGACCTGGAAGCTCCGTCCCCTGGAGTCATCCTGCTTTTGCTTCGAGTTGTCTTGCCTTTCCGACCGAACCAATGTTCATCTTATGTATGTTAATTTATATCTCATGTCGCCCTAAAATGTATTAGACCAAGCTGTGCTTTGACTACCTTGGGAACATGTTTTCAGGACCTCCTGAGGCTGTCATGGGTGTGTGTCCTCAACCTTGGCAACATAAACTTTCTAAAATAACTGAGACTTGTCTCAGATTTTCAGAGTTCACATCACACAGAAATCACTACTATATCCATTTGTGTTCCTTAGAGTAAGTCTGGTGTCTTCAGTGTATTACCTTGTAAAGTTCTGAAACATATAAATTGCATTTCCTTGCCTGCTGAGATATTGGGCAATTATATAACCACATCAAACTACATGAGGACTAAGCTCTAATTTTTTTTATCTTGCCCAAATTCCTATCTAAGGAGTCTGGGGAGTCATGCCCTACAAACCGTAAATTCCATCAAATGGAGTTTATTTAACCCTGTATATCGTGGCTTACTTTCCAATCTGACTCTGGAATAGCAAGGAAGAAATTAAAAATATTTTACCCCAAAATATATTTCTTTGCCATATCTTGAAATGGCCCTGCAAAGCCATCCTTTGTGGGAAAAATCCACGTTCTATAGAGAATCTTCTTTCCTCTTTATGTTTTCCTTCCTTCCTTTCCAGAACCAGGAGATAATCAACTAAGAGCCAGGCACTCTTTTAGGTCCAATAAGAAACATTTTACAACCTGCTGTCTCTGAAGTCTGCCATCTGACAGCTTCCTCTGCACAATAAAACTTGGTCTCCACAATCCTTTATCTTAACCTAAACATTTCCTTTCTGTTGATCCCAGGTCTTCAGATAAACTCAACCAATTGTCAACCAGAAAATGTTTAAATTTACCAACAGCCTGGAAGCCCCCCTTGGAGTTGTCCCACCTTTCTGAATCAAGTCAATGTATTTCTTAAATGTATTTGGTTGATGTCTCATGTCTTCCTAAAATATATAAATCCAAGCTGTACCTTGACCACCTTGGACAGATGTTCTCAGGACATGGTCACTCACATTTGGCTCAGAATAAATCTCTTCAAATATTTTACAGAGTTTGACTCTTTTTGTAGACAAGAATAATTACATATAGAGTTGAAAAATGCAAGGATAGGCATATCTGATCACACAGAAGACAAGAAGTCTGACAACAAATCCATACTGGCAGTCAAATCTGGGAATTTAAATGTAATATGCAAACAGTTGTTAGAATGTACTTCACAGCCTTCTGTTATCATTGTATTAGGTTGGTGCAAAAGTAATAGTTGGATACATAACTCTGCAGTCTTCTAAACTGACTTCCTGTTTTAAGAACTATAAATCAGAAGAGAAAGGAAGAAAGAAAAAGTCTCACTAAAGCATTGCTACTTATGTTAATATGATAGCAACTCAATTTATTCAAGTGCTGATCAATGCTAAACAATCAGAGTGGTTCATGAATTATGAATTACAAAAGAGCCTGGTGCTTTTTAGTGGAATGTCACAAGGTTAACCAACTGGTATACATGGATTCCCTTAGGCAGAATTTCAGCTGTAGTGCTTACTATTCCAGTTGATGGAAGAACGACAAAATAGAGTTTTGTTTGAAATACATAATGAACTGCTCTCATGAACTTCAACCTTCAAAAGTCATTATACATGAGAGTTTGATGCTGCAGACAATTACTGGATCTCCATTTGTCTGTCAATATTGTTTCTTGTTGCTTTGTTTATTTCTTAACCATATCTCAGAAATTATTGACAGCACAATTGTCATAGATTGCTCTGTTAATACAAATGCATTAGCAATTAAAACAACTTGTTATGTGTATTTCCTACTTAAGAGTTCTCTAGCCTGTTTCAAATCTGTCTCTATTTCTTAGAAATGCTTGCTTCTGCAAAACCTGAAGGCCTAGCCTCCACTTTCCCATATATGCCTCCTTCATGTAACTATTTCTCCAGTTTTCACTTTTTATTAAAATTCATGTCAGTTTCCCTTTACCCTGCCATTTTAAAATTGAGGACAATTCCATTTGAAGCTAAAGTTGGAGTATTGATGAATCAAAACTGGCATTTTCCTAGGAGTTTTTAAGAGGCAGGAATCTGTCTATACTACTAATGAGGTTATAAATTTAAACAATCAACTAACTCTAAGATCATTTGTAACGTACTTTTACAAGAGATTCTATCCTTCTGCTCTAGTTATGAAAAATCTTGCTATTATTGCAGAACTCTTAAAAATTTCATTATCTTTAGCCTATCATGCCCTCAATAAAAAGGTGGCACTGTATCTGAAAGTAACAATTCTATGTATAGTTCTTTTCACATGCAATAGTGTATCTTGACATTTCCAACAGTTACAACTCTTACCAATGCCACACAATCATAATTCCTCATGAACAGAATCTATTCCTTCAAAAGGGTAGTTCAAAATGTAGACTGTAGAAAAGTTAAATGAAGTAGGTATTCGATTACACCAATATTAAATAAAATAATGATGCTCATCTTGAGGAAAAATGGGACCACATTGCAAAATATTTATTGCAATGTTATTAAAACACTGAATCAGCCTCTGAGCAGTCTGTCAATTTATTTAATCAAACCTCAGATCACCTGCTGCAGTGGAGATTTCCTTCTAAACAACCAGAAACGGTTGGAAAAACAATTTGCTGCCAGGCGCGATGTCTCATGCCTGTAATCCCAGCTCTTTGGGAGGTTGAGGTGGATGGATCACCTGAGGTCAGGGGTTCGAGACCAGCCTGACCAATATGATGAAACCCCGTCTCTACTAAAAATACGAAAATTAGCCGGGTGTGTTGGCATGTGCCTGTAATCCCAGCTACTTGGGAGACTGAGACAGGAAAATCGCTTGAACCCGGGAGGAGGAGGTTGCAGTGAGCCGAGATCATGCCATTGCACTCCAGCCTAGGCAACAAGAGGGAAACTCCAGCTCAAAACGAAAAAAAAAGAAAAAAAAGGAAAAACAATTTACTTATGGTAGTTATGACCCCATTCTCCTAAAGGAATGTAGAATGTGGGCTTTTATTTTATTTCAGATATTTCCCTCCCATAAAGCTAAGTCCAAGAGACCATGAAAGATTTATTTATAAATTTAATGAAACTAATAGCATGTAATTATATATGACCATGTGAGCAATAATTATTTAACATCTACACAAATTAGAATGTTCAGAAATCAAATTGTTATATTTAGATTGGTCATTATTTGGGAAGATTCTCTGTCCTCAGTTTTAATGAATGGATACCATCATTCCCTTTATGTTAAAACATTTGTCTTCTATATTATATGTATAGTTATATCACAACTTATAATTGCCTTGCAAATGTTTTATATTCAAGGTGTACAATTAGAAAATCAGGATGTTTATGCTTCTTCTGAACATTAGGTATAACATACCTGTAAATATTTGAAAGAATTATTGTATACTGCCCAGTAACAGGAAATTGACTTCAGATTCACAGACAAGATGTTTCCACATCCCAAGAACAATTTCATTCTCCATTCCTCCCTGGAGTTAAACAGCTTATCTTAGCTTTTGTTTTGGTAATTTCTTCTTTTCTGCTACCTAAGTATAACAGTGTGAAATATTAGGAGATAATATAGGAATGTTTTACCTTTAAGATGGTAGTATTTTGTAGGACACTACAACAATCTCCAAAACTAGTGGATATGCCAAATGATAAATTTTTCTAAGGCAGTAGAAGGAAAGAAAGACGAATTCTTGGAGAAATAAAATGACATAAAAGGTTGTTGGGGGATTTTCTATTCATTCCATAGAAAGTAACGTACTTTACACTAGGGAAATCCCTACTTGGACTTTATTATTTGAATCTATATTTCCCAGATGTATGTTGGCTCCCCCAATCAAAACTTGCTGATAAATCAAAAGTGTATTTGAGCTTTGGAGCATCATTTTGATGAATTGTAATAAGCAAAAGTAATTTCTCTTCTTACAAACCATTCCCTACTTATTGAAAATGAGAATTATCAGATAATTCAAGGACCAACTAAATGAACAGACATATAGATGAGTTCCTAATGATTTCCCAGGACATGGATACATGGATCAAAGCATTAAAAAAGATAATTCCTTAAAGGAAAAAATATCTAATACTTTATCTAAAACAGTGACATAATTGCTGTTATGGTGTGTTTATTTTTATTTGTTAACAAAAATGAGAATAAACTGCTACAGCTATTAAAGCATTTGAAAAAAATATTCAAGAGCAAAAATGTGTTGCTTGGAGTTATATATCCTAAAGATCCTTTCACTGTAAACTTATTAAATCTATGTAATCTCTTCATTTTAAATGCAATTTTTATCATGATTATGTATTTTCCTACTTAATTCTACTGGATATGGCTATAATAACTTTAATTTCCAAGAATGTAGTCAAACTGGAAATCTCACACTCAAAATAATTGGGATTTTAAGATAATGAAAGTGATCAAGGCCTTATATGCAGTTTAATTGCTTATATATATATGTCTTATATATATATATATATCTCTTATATGTAAGCAATTTTCAAACTAAGTAAAATCAGCATTCTTTAACTCCAATTAATCATTCAGCATAACTCATTATTTGCCATTACCAGTACATATTTGGAGGGCAAAATGATATCCGACATGATATAAAATGAATTCCATTTTTAGCTTGCTGGGTCATAATTTCAACATTAAATGATAAAGGGAAAGTTAAGCATCTGAAAACGATTATCATGATTTGATTAAATATGAATTATATACAAATCTGTCTGTGTGTGATGGAAAAGTTAAATATTAAATTTGAGCTCAATTGAACACGGACACAGACAATGGTCACCGAGTCCCGGAACAGGTTGTGTGAGCCCTTGAGGCATTCATCCAGCACTGTTTCGGAGAAATCCTTATTCCTATACATTAGTTATTGAAAGACAACAAAAAATCGCAAAAAACAAGTTGACTTTTTTATGTTCTTTGAGCCCAGTCGTGAAGGGCCCTTGTGACTGGCCCTCATGCCAAACAACTTACAAAAAGAACTAGGAGCCAGGCACGGTGGCTCACACCTGTAATCCCAGCACTTTGGGAGGCCAAGGCATGGATCACTTTAGATCAGGAGTTTGAGACCAGCCTGACCAACATGGAGAAATCCTGTTTCTACTAAAAAAATACAAAATTAGCCAGGCGTGGTGGTGCATACCTGTAATCCCAGCTACTCAGGAGACTGAGGCAAGAGAATCGCTTAAAACAGGGAGGCAGAGGTTGCGGTCAGCCGAGGTTGCACCATTGCACTCCAGCTTGGGCAACAAGAAGGAAACTCCATCTCAAAAAAAAAAAGATAAATAAAAAAGAGCTAGGGTCCCAGACCACCCCGAAGCTTCATGAGACCTCTCCTCGTCTGTGCATGGACGGGTGACCAACTCTGGAGCTCAGGCTGTTGCTTCCTGGTCTAGGGATGCTTCCTCCATAGTCTGCTGAGTATATATATATATATATATATATATATATATATATATATATTCCCTTTTCCCCTTCCAGTTGCAATTTGCTTATTATATCATTTGTTTATATGATTTGCTTATTATATCTGTATTGCCATATACTTGGGATAAAGGCTGTTTATCCTTAAAAGTATCGTGTGTGCTTTTTCGTCTCCTCTCGTGTGTCTCCTGCACAGAACACTGTCACAAAATATGCTTAATACAGTAAAATAAAGACATCTGTGTGGTTGTCCTTCTCATAAAAAAAAAAAAATTGTATTTTTGAGTGCAATAAAATATGAAATACAAGGGTGTATGTCCTCTATTGCACAAACCCATAAACTTTATGGAACTTATATCTATTCTTTATTTAGCAGTTTGCTTAGATAACCTGTGCTGTACATTTTACTTCTTTGAGGTACAGATAGTTTTTTATCTTCAACAGACAAATTTTTCATAAACATTTTCAATTAGGCAGTTAGTATCATTTCTGCAGCCCAAAGAATATTTCACTTCAAAGATGTGATGAGAAGTGGAGTCTCTAATTAAGGGTCAACGTTCTGGATTTAATTGTATATAACCATGCATATTTAATGTTAATATGTAGGTCATTCATAATATTTGTAATTTCATATTAATATTTAATATGCAATTCCTGAAATAATACATCTTTGTTATTATATTTTAATTTTATTTTTATTATTATTTTAAAAAGTATTTTTAATCAGTTATACCATAAAAAACAAGAAAGTCAAATGTATTGGTATCAAGCAACCTTCAGTCAAAATATTCCTAAGTTTGGCATAAAAGAGGGGTTTTCAACAAAAATTTAAGACAAGCTATGTAAGTAATTTCTGGTAGCCACAGTAAAAGAAAAAGCCTAAATGAGCAGGTGAAATTAGTTTTAATAATCTGTTTTATTTAATCCAATATATCTAAAATATTCAAATTTCAACATGCAATCAATGTGAATATTAATGTCTTATCAATGAGCTATTTTACTTTCTCTTTTTCATAGTCAGTGATCAAAATCTGGTATGTATTATATACTTACGGCATATCTCAATTCAGACTAGTCATGTGTCAGGTGCTTTAAAGTCACACATAACTACTAGTTACTGTAATAGACAGCATCGGCATAGAATATGTCTGCAATGGTGTTTTACTTTTGATAGATGCATGTGCATTAAACCCATGAAGTTCCAGCTCTGTGATATTTTTGTTTTCCTTTCTTTCTTGCATAGGTGCTATTTGGGAAGAAAAAAAAAAACGTTCTGACCATAACTTTACATTTTTTCTTTAGTCTTTGAAGTCTCAATATGCCAGATGGTAGAATTTCTTTGGACATTTTTTTTTTTTTTTTTTTTTTTGCTTCTATAATATGAGGGTGGGGGTTGTAAAAGATTTAGCATAGCTGAGCACATACTGTTCAGTAATGGCAGAATTCCAGGGTGAAAAAACACAGGCAGCCACGGCATGTGGGTGGCTTTTTTTTTTTTTTGCAACCAAGTTAAGAAAAGGCTTTTAGAGAATGAATTTCTAACATAAGAAGAGTCAAATAGGGGGAGGTTTAAATCGAGTATTTAGGACCCAATGAAAGGTTAATTTTGTTAAATTAAATAAGCAGGAGCCCATTGGATTGAGGCTGTTTCCCTACTTTGAATTCCTACCAAACAAACCGCAAACTACAACCTATTTTAGTATATAAACGAACTGAAATCCAATATAGATGTATATTTTGTAACAAAGAGCCAAGTTTCAGCCAATCACAAGACACTGAGCTTCAGTCAATCACAAGCAGCAAACTGATCAGACCATGCTAAATGAGGCAGGCATCTAGCTCTAGCCAATCAGGTGATTACTCTGCTTTTGTATTCAGACTATAAAAGCTCACTGTCCACACTACTATGCAGAGTTCTCTGAACCTGCTCTGGTTCTGAGTGCCGCCTCATTCATGAACTTGCTGAAATAAAATCCTAAAAATTTAATGTGTCTAAACCCTTTTTTTCCGACAGTTTTAAGCCTAACCAATTAGAGCTTCATGTAACAAATCATATTTCTCTTACATCAATAAAGAAGCCTGTGATGAAATGAATAATTGACTCTGACTGTGTTAAAGAAAGTAGCCTAAGATCTTTGACAATGATAACTAAAACTATATTCAGTGATGTAGCATTGTATAATAACCACTCTTTAAAAAGCTCTCTAAGAGGTAGTCCAACCCTCTGAAGGTCAAGAGGTAGTCTAACACTGGTAGTCCAACCAAGTGCTTGTGATCCTCTAGAGGAGCAATTACCACATACTAACTGCACCCTCAGAGTTTTCATAGAAGTATAATAAAAATCTTTCTCAATATTATGTGTAAATTATTTAAGTAAAAATTTTTTGATCTTTTGGAAGTGTTAATTAATATTAGACTATGTCTTTCTTCTTTTTTTTTTTTTTTTGAGATGGAGTTTCAGTCTTGTTGCCCAGGCAGGAGTGCAATAGCGCAATCTTGGCTCACCGCAACCGCTGCTTCCTGGGTTCAAGTGATTCTCCTGCCTCAGCCTCCCGAGTAGCAGGGATTACAGGCATGCGCCACCACACCCAGCTAATTTTGTATTTTTAGTATAGACGGGGTTTCTCCATGTTGGTCAGGCTGGTCTTCTATTCCTGACCTCAGTTGATTTGCCCACCTCGGCCTCCCAAAGTGCTGGGATTACAGGCGTGAGCCACTGCACCCGGCCTGAACTCTTCAAAATTTTCAAAAACTAGACTATTATTAAAACGGTTAGCTTAACAAAAATGGTCTAGTAAGGTGCATAAATAAAGTAAGCTATTCTCAGTTGGTAGCGTCTTGATCAAATGTTCCCATCCTCTGTAAGATCCTTTTTTTTTTTTTTTTTTTTTTGAGATGGAGTCTTGCTCTGTTGCCCAGGCTGCTGAAGTGTGCAGTGGTGCAATCTTGGCTCTCTGATGCAACCTCTGCCTCCCGGGTTCAAGCAGTTCTCTTGCCTCAGCCTCCTAAGTAGCTGGGATTACAGGCATGCACCACCACACCCGGGTAATTTTTGTATTTTTAGTAGAGGCGGGGTTTTACCACGTTGGTCAGGCTGGTCTCGAACTCCTGACCTCGTGATCCTCTGGCCTCAGTCTCCCAAAGTGCTGGGATTACAGGTGAGAGCCACCGTGCCTGGCTCTAAGTTGCCTTTTATAGAGTTATAGTTATCATATATCCAGATTTTAAAATTATTCATTAAGTAAAACAAAATCTAATTTGGGTCTTGAGAAGAACAACTTGAGTTTGATATCATGTTTAACACAACCCAAAATGATGGCAAAACACATTTTTAGAGGTATTTTGACCTTTGTTAATGCAGCTTTAAGAAACAGTGCTGTGTAAAGAAACTGTATATTTAAAATATGTACACTTTTTACTTTGCAGTTTACATGACTTTTTGAAAATTCTCCTCATATTTAAAATAAAGTGCTATAATTTTTTCTGTAGTCTAAAAAATGCAGAGAAAGTTTTCAAAGTCATAAATTCCTTAAAGTTGTAATTTTGTAGTTCACTTCAATTTATTTCTTGGGTTTATTTTTGTATTGTTTTTAAGGAGGCACACATCTTAAGTTTTAGGTGCAGCATTCAAGGTGGAAATGCTCTTCTCTTAACCAGTAGGGTGAGCCAAGATACCATTACAGTAGGATTTTCATGTGACACAGTGTCAGCCCTTAGTAAAATTCAAAAATAAATACAATATAGTAAACTAAAGTATCGCATGCTTTACATAAATTTCTGATGACTCTTGCTTGCTCTGACACAGTTCCATCCAACCGTATATTTCCTAGATAAATGTATTATTCCTGACAAGATACTCATTTCTAATCTTACAATATTACAGGGTTAACTGTGATGATTCACAGTGTTAATAAGATCTAGGCTGTCAACCATAACTAGGAGGTCTGTCATCTAAGCACTGCTGTGGTTCCAAGAGAATAAACATGGCAGGCTCAAAGTCATCACACATCAAAGTTTACAGACTCACAGTTACATATTTTGAATATATTATAAAATTCTGCTGTATCTTCTATCAATCCTGCAATAACTGTGTTACTTAAATGTAAATATTTGTAGAATTAATATTTATTGTTTTTAAGGTGAATGAAGCAGCAGTTGGAAAGCCAAGAGAAGCCACTTGTTGTGAAAATATATTTTTTCCAGTTATTTTTAACCTGAGATTGATATTACATATCATCATGTTAATGACTCTGTAACTATTAACAAACAATGAAATTTGCTATATTGTTCTAAAGCATTTCATATTTAAGTTTTAAATGAGAATACATATTTTTGTAGGCTTTTAGTCATGTAATAGCTTTCACATGCAGTGAAATGACTCAAATTCAAGTCATCTGTCCATTTGCTTTAAGCATCTCTGATATTTCTTTGCTTCTTAAAAAAAGCGCATTGGTCATCCTATTAGTATGATTTAAAAGGTTTTTAATTTAATACAACTATCCCATCTTATCACATATTTTTAAATACTCCATATTATCCTTGTGACAACAAGAGCAAAACCTATCACACTATTAACTTTATTTCGGTGACATTTGGACAAATTATTTCACATACCAATGTGTACTTCAGCAATTTACATGGTTATGTCAAAGAAATATGGTAGCCTTCTGGAAAGCGATGGTTTAATCTGTTGAAGAAATTTTAAGTTCTCAAAGGCTAGGTGAGCATATATGCAAATTTATGCTTCATATGGAAGTATGCTTATCTGTAAACTAAAACTTTTATTTAGTGTTTAAAATCTACTCAATTTTATTCCTCTCTATATCCCAACTCCTTAAGTGCATAAGAGTTAGACCGTGATGTCAGGTAGGCCTGGGTTTCAGTCCTGGCTTTGCCACATAATAGATTTGTGATGTTGAAAAAATTGTTAAACTATTCTAAGTCTCAGTTTCCCCATTAGTGAAACAAGATAATAAATTGTACCTACTCCAGAGTGTTGTTGTAAAGATAAACTGAAATAAATGATGTAAGGTACTCAGCCCATTGGGTATTTTAATTTTCTCTAATGAAGCCATTCCATTCAGTATTTATAAAACAACATATTTTTGGTCTATTTTGCTATTATTCTAGCCACTGCTGCAAATTAAATAACCATCATATAATCATCATGCCTTGAGATCAAATCAAGTTCTCACTTCTGCTATGAAACCAATATTGAGTTGTGTGTGCATATATATGTATGTTTGTGTGTGTGTGTGTGTGTTATTGGCTCAGCCAAAGTTGTATTTTATTATGCTGTTCTCTAATTTCCAGTACCTTATTTATTAGTGCCTAATTATATATTACATCATACTAATGATGATGTGTCCATGTACATTTCATCTTCCCAATTAAACTTCAAGTTATTAGTGAAATTGGAATGAGTCACAGATCTCATTGTAGCCCACAATGATTAGCCACAGAGTAAGTGCTTAATTTATCAACAGGAGATGAATTATGTATTTGTTACTACTTCCTATCCCTATCTCACTCCTCATATGTCCTTGTCATATGAATTCTCCTCAGTGGAAAATGTGTTGTGGGGAGGGAAACATGTACAGCCGTGCATGAGACACATGCTTTTCATTTTGGAGTCAGATCTCTCTCAGTTTTTCTGAAATGTATTCAAGCAGGTGGAGATCTAGATTTTCTGTGCCCTGAAAATTATTAAACGCGAGGGGGACTCTTTAGTATCTTCTTATTATTATTTTACTAATATCCTTTTTTGCAAATTTACAAAATAATGTGACCCATGTGACACATTGGCGGGAGATCCAGCCCTCTCTGGAGCTTGAAATATGTGGTGTGGATTTTATTAGTATTGAAGGAATTCAAAACGCACCACTCCAAAGTATGCCACCTTGAACTAAGAATTATTTTGAACTAAAGAAATTTGAAAAGCAATAGGTACAAGATCAGTCTGACTTTCATTCTGTTTCTTAAAAGGAAGAGATGAAATTCCCATGTGAAAGATGTCCTCTCTATACTGGAAGGACATTTTTATCACCAAGAACAGGAAACTGAGGCTGAGAAAAATCTGTACAAACAAACCTGGTTAAACTGACTTTATCTATCCAGTCACTTTTCTACCCAATTAGCTAATCTAGCCAAAGCCCCTTTGCCTTGTCATATTTTCACAATTTATTACACTTTGTCCAATTCAGCATATATATAACTCAGGATCTTTGGGTCTTTATTTCCTTATGATGGCTCCTGTGCCACATAAAGCTTGTATTGAAAAAACCTGTATCATTTTCTTCTGTTTATCTGTCTTACGTGGGTGTAATTCTCAGTCCTGAAGCCAAAAATCCCTCAGAGGGTAGAGGCAAAATTTTGCCTCCCCTACAGGATCAAGTTAAATCCTCTTCTATATCCAGCAGTTGCTTCTGGTAAAACTCCCAATTTGTGCTGTCATTTCCAGCCTCAAATGATGTTGAAGGGGAAATCTTTTTAGCTAAGGTATTGTTCTCATTTGACTCTTTTTTGGTACCAGGTTAATTTTTATACATTCTGAGTAATACAACATCAACAACAGCAACAATTGTCATCTTA
Organism: Macaca fascicularis; assembly: GCF_037993035.2. Lineage (NCBI taxonomy): Eukaryota > Metazoa > Chordata > Mammalia > Primates > Cercopithecidae > Macaca > Macaca fascicularis. Next base: position 98,660,591 of record NC_088395.1, on the reverse strand, counting down.
TGATTTGGAGACATCTGTATTTGTTTTCTATTGCTACTATAACAAATTACTACAAACTTTGTCACTTAACACAAATTTCCTAGGTTACAGATCCGAAAGTTAGAAATCTCTAAGTCTAACTGAGATAAGATGAAAGTGTCAGCAGGGTGCATTCCATTCTGGAGATTCTGGGAGATAATCTATTTCCCTCCCTTTTCTAGCTTCTACAGGTCAGCTACACTCTTGGAATCATGGTCCTGTTATATCTTCAGAGCCAGCATGCTGGACCAAATCATTGTTCACCTTCCTCTGCCTTCCTCTTCTACTTTGAAGAGTTCTTGAGATTATATTGGTCCACCAAGATAATCAAAATAATCTCCCTACTTTAAGGTCAATTGACTAGCAAACTTAATTATATCTGCAACTATAATCCTCCTTCACTTTGTAATCTAACATATTCATGGTTTCCACAGATAATGTGGACATCCTTGGGGAAGGGACATTATTCTGCCTACCACAACATCTTTTGGGAAATAGCTGAGCAACCGTTACCATCAATTCATGTAACAGGGTCATACAATAAATGATACTATTTCTGGGTCAGTGATTCATTCCCTTATTCAACAGATACAGTTGGCTGTTGTTATTCGAAGTAGTCATGTTCTATGAAGTAGCTGTGAACTATGAATTAGCTAATTTACTAAAACTTTGCTCCTAGGGGAAACATGTACATATGTACACATATCTCGCATAGATTATCAACTTAAAGGCTAAAAAAACTTATCCTGGTAGATTCTATTTTCTTGACTTTAGAAAAGAGAAAATGGTCTTCATAAGTTTTAAGTGACTTGCCTGAGGACACCCACTGACAAGATATCAGAGTTGGGATTTAAACCCCATTCAAGGGGAACTCAGTCAGAGCTTCTTGCACTACACTGCACTGTTTCCTGCCATCTCTATCTTCCGGTCATTTTTTTTTTTTTTGAGACAGAGTCTTGCTCTGTTGCCCAGGCTGGAGTGCTGTGGCACAATCTCGGCTCACTGCAGTCTCCGCCTCCCAGGTTCAAGCAATTCTCCTGCCTCAGCCTCCTAAGTAGCTGGGATTACAGGCGTGTGCCACCACATCCAGCTAATTTTTGTATTTTTACTAGAGACGGGGGTTTCACCATGTTGATCAGGCTGGTCTCAAACTCCTGACCTCTCGTGATCCGCCCGTCTCGGCCTCCCAGAGTGCTGGGATTACAGGTGTGAGCCATTGTGCCCGGCTTCTGGTCATTTCTGTATTAGAGCTGGAACAGGGCAGAGCAGGGCTTTGCTGGAGCTCAGCTGGAAACTCGAGCATAAGGCAAATCACATTTGTTGCTGCCCTGTCCGTGTCCGTGAATGACCGAAAAGCTTCATGAGTATTGATTGTGAGATTACAAGTAAATTTTAGAGAGTAGTGGCATTTGCAAATACAGAGTCCTCAAATCGTGAAAATCAACTCTATTTGTGGAGCACCCACTGTGTACAATGCATTGTGCAAGCCTGCTGACACTGATTTTATCCCAGTGAGACCCACTGTAGATCTCTGATCTCCAGAACTGTAAATTTGTGTTGTTTTAAGCTACTAAGTTTGTAGCCATTTGTTACAAATGACTACATTTGTCATTTGCAATAGGAAGCAGATACAGATGTCTTTAAATCATAAGTTGATTATTTTTGCTGTTACTAATTTTCTGGGGAGAGAAGCAGATTCCTGGGGCTCTTATAACTTAGGGAATTGAACAATAAACAAGTATTATGATAAATGGATATTCATGACAATTCTATATAGGTATCTGTGAGAGAGTATGTGTGTACCTACCAAATCATGAAAGACCTAGAATCACATCAGACCTCCAGATAAATAAACATGCAAAAATACACTGAGTGACAATACCAATGAAGCAGTCATGTGATCTCATTTTCACTGACCTTGAAAATGTTCATTTTCTCATGCTATTCCCGGCAAGTAGGCTTAGAAAAAAAATGAGTAAGGCTTAACACAACTCTGAAGAATTAGCATAGTCAGCTGCTCAGCTGAGCAAAATTTTAATGTAAAGTACTGTTAATCGAGAGAGTGGTACCATGCTATACAAACAGTGTTGCTGCTCCTTTTTATAACTGCCCTCGTTCTGCCAAAAATCCTAAGAATCACTCATTAGCACTCTTAAAATGACTTGAAGATGTTATCCCTGCAAATATTATAAGTATGTTTCAAGAAAACTTACCTAAATGAACAAAACTTGTATACATACATCTAATGTTGAGTTTCAAAAAGTAGAACAAAAGTTGCCTAAAATGCATATATTCTCTGTAAAAGTAAAAAATGAAGAAGAAAAATGAAGAAAGATTTAAGTTTTCAATACTATAGGGATTTAATTACATTAGATAAAACATTTTATAAATATTTTGCAACATGAGCAGATCCTTTGGAATGTTTGAACTGAAATATTGTAAAGATGCCAAGTCTTCCAGTATCTTCATTTTAAAAGAAAAAAAAAAAAAACCCTGAAGTTCCATTTTCAATAAAGAGACAAATTTATTTATAACTGGTGATAATTATTCTAAAATTAAAATAAATTAAGGTAAAGCATAGCAATATATATATATATATATTTCCACTCAAGCATCAGATGACAATATTAAATTTGTTTACAAGTATGCAGAAGAGGGTCACAATAGTTTTAATACTCTATTGAGTCCACAAGGAAACACTACTCCATTTTGTTTCCAGGAACAAGCATAGGGCTAATAATAGCAGTAATAATATTATTTATAAAGCACTGATTTTCCCTACCTAGACACTCAAAATATGACAGTCTAAATCTGATCATAAATAACAACTTAACCTTTTTCATTACTATAATGAAAGATTTGTGAAACATTCATTTAAGTTTTGGGAGGTCAAAAGTACTAATGGAAATAAAGGTATTCCTGAATTTGCCAAATCGGAAATATTTAGATCTGAGCTTTAGTTTAAGTTTCCTCAAGAAACTAGCCTGGAAATACTCCTATATGTTTCTTACTTTTAGAAGTTTATGCACTATATAACTGAAGCGAGATTTATGTGATGAGTTTGTTTTTACTTGATGTCTCTCCTTCCTTCCTTCCTTCCTTCCTTCCTTCCTTCCTTCCTTCCTTCCTTCCTTCCTTCCTTTGTTCCTTCCTTCCTTCATTCCTTCCTTCTTTCCTTCCTTCCTTCCTTCATTCCTTCCTTCTTTCCTTCCTTCCTTCCTTCATTCCTTCCTTCTTTCCTTCCTTCCTTCCTTCGTTCCTTCCTTTCTTCCTTCCTTCTTTTTTGAAACATTGAATATAAGCAGCCAACAGGAATGAGGGCTGCTATAGAGGCAATTATAAATGCCTTTATTCAAACATTTAAAATGATATTTTCAGTATTATATGGCTATATATTGTTGGAATTAGCATGAAATAAATGTCATAATGTTGACTACTCTAATTCTACATTAAAGCAAATTGAATTTCATGAAGTGAAAACAATTTTGCATATACTACATGGTAATTCAACAACAGAGGTAAAGCTAGGATTAATATTTCCTTACGTCTGCTCGGGTGTTCCTTCAGCTATACTGTGTTGTCCTCTATTCATGCAACAGGTATACACTGATTGCCTACTACGTTCTGGGTATCATGTGAATGCTATGAAAAAAAAAATTCAGGTTACCTTCAAAGTTTACTGTGACTGTGGGCCTGACTTACCTCTTTGTCCTCAAAGTTACTATAAACTCTATGAAGGCCAAATACCATTTTTGTCTTGCTCACCATTATTTCCTGGCACTTAGCACAGTGCTTGGCCCGTGATAGATGCTATACAGTTTTGTTGTACAAATGATGTGCATAAAAAGATGTATTAACAAAGGGAATGAAAGGCAGTGTTCATTGAATGTCAGTGTTTTGGAACTCAGAAATTATTTCCAATATTTCAAGTGAAAAAAGCTTTGTTTATCCAATAAGTACATTCTTCACAAATGATTTTTAACACATACTTCCAGCATGCCAGGTCTAACTTAGTGTTTAAGAGATCATTTGAATACACAAAGATTTTTATGTATTTTTGGTGACAGAAAATAAAAACTGAGAATCTAGAAATTTTGAATAAACCCAGCTGGGCAGAAGTCAATTTTATTATATTTAAGTATTCAACTCAGAATATTGTGTTAACTGGCAGGAAACAATAAAAAGCCAAATGCCATTAAAAATAAATGACTTACTTTGGATTTCCTGAAATAGGATAACTTGAAGATATTATATATTTGATGAGGGTACCCTCAGTCCCACAAAAGCTATGGAACTTTGGTTATTTGTCCTTTTTGGTGTAATCATGCCTTTATGATTCTGATCCTGTTCCAACCCATTTAACACGTCTGTTCTACACTGTGAGCATCGAAGTTTGATCTCAGTAAAACCCAACAGAGAAACTATTTAATCGATCACAGACCTTACTGGAAGGATTTCCAAACAAACTATAGCTGAGTCTGTTGCCTCCCTTTCCGGGTGATAAACATTGGCCTCTCACTACATTGCACTAGGAAGTTTGGCACATCTTCACTTGATCATAACAACAAAAAATTGCTGTGGTCTCTCACTGGTTTTCTCTCAGAGCCATGCAAAATGTTATAAAAAGAATTCAATTACAATGATGCAAGACCTTTTTTAGAGACCATAAACCTGCTGTCATTGAAAGAATGTTTGGGCTAGTGGCTAACATATTTCCTTACGCAGAATTTTTTCTCCTCATCTTTTACTACCAATCTCTCTATCTCTCCCATGCCCACTCAGATAAATAATTGCAATCACAAGGAGAGTTCAAGCATCTCTTCCAACGCAATTAATTTTACCGCAGTCTTACTATACCTTCATTTCCTTATGAAGGTACAGCATACCAACAAGAAGTACCTTTCCACAGCCTCTAGGTATTATGCTTGATATTTGTGTACACTACTGCCTAGTACAGTGGAAAGAAAACAAGTTATGGTCCGAAGTAAACATATTTGAGGCAGGATTTGTGCTTACTAAATGCATGTCTCGGGGAAATTGATCATAATAGAGCTCAGTTTTCCCACATGTAAAATGAAAAGGTGATAGTTATTCACACTGAATTTTTGTGAGGATTTAGTCAGATTAAAAAGGTGATTGAAACTTGTTCAGTTCTTACAAGTGAATTTTGTGGATCTGGATAAATTTTCTTTTGAAGAAGCAGAATGATTCTGAAATAGAAACTTTGTTTAAGTCCAAGAAAACTAAAATACCCTTGAACAAACTGAAGATTGCTCACATAATTTGTAAAAAGTCGTTAAAATAATACCTACTCTGAGTCACTTTATGAAAGCACATTTTGCTTCTTTGTTTTAATTCAACATTCTGTATGCCACAGAGGTGAATATGATTTGTTCATTCAAATAGAAATCCCATACCAGGTATTTGCTCAGGGTAGGCATAGCTGAAATCAATGCTTCTCAAGGCTAAGTTCAAAAGCCACCTGCATTCGAAGGTGCTGAGGTACCTGTTAACAACGTAGTTTCCTGAACTTCTGACCTGCCAAATTGCTGTTTCTAACTGTAGAGCCTTGAAATCAACATGCTTTCAAGAGCTTCAGATGGGTTTCCTGAACACTAAAAGTTTCAGAGACTCACTGACCTACGGAAATACCATGGCTGGTTATTATAGAATTCCAATAGAGGACTCTATGAAATGCAGGTAGAAACCAGAAAAAGCATTTCAAGTATTTTTGAATCTAGAATCCAGCATTGCAAAAAAGAGAACACAATCCCTCTGTGTTATTACTACCAAGAATAAAAGTATTCCCATGCAGATACTGTGCAACTTTGTTTTGCTTCATTCCTTATATCAATTTTTACCTGCAAGCTCTATACCCATTGAGTGGTTAGTTACAGAGACAGGGCTTGAAAAGGCTGCTATTGGTAAATTCCGTGTATGTGATGTAACACACACATTGCTTTTAACCCCAGGATAGATAGAATTTTGAGCGATGGAATAATATTAAGAAAGGAAAACAATTAAAAAAGAAAAGTAATTTATCTAAATACAGAAAATAAAATGACAATTTCAGCTGGAATTAACACTTTACAAATTAATAAATGATTCATTACTCATGAAATTAAATATTGGGTAGGAAAAATTCTCAAAGCGTATTATGTGAACAAATATTGACTGTTAAAAAATGAAATGATCTGCTGCATTGTTTCCATCTCTGATTTCTGTCTCTATAACTGTAGTTTCACACAAATATTTATATTTTCCAATAAGCTAAATTGAGTGGCCAATAGGTGAATGAATAGAACAATTTTTTCTTCACATAACACTGAGTATTGAAGAACACTAAGAAAAAGAATTGTATTATTAAAGATGCACTAAAGTATAGTTTTTAAAGCTAGATGAATATGTAAAATAGGAAACATGGAGGTTTGTTTTTCCTCTTCATTTTCAGACATAAATAAATTCATTTGCATTTTCTGAAAATGTCTATCTTTACTACCACAAGCCTTACTTTCTATATGAAACTGAATTGTATCTTTTAATCTGATCTCATTTCAACTTCACTTTATCAGAATATAGAAAAATTGCAATAGTTTTTGTTCTTTTCCAACTCCCAATGACAGTTTGGTCTAAAAATGTCTGTCATAACAGAAGTATTACATACAAAGTAGCATATTGGCAAAAAGGAATTAAAGAGACCGATGTTTCTTATTGTGGATCCAAGAGCCACCTGAAGGAACATTTTACTTTTAACATGCTCCCCAGGTCATTCTAACTCAGATTATTATAAAGTAATGCTTTGACAAACATATCTAATGGAAACAAAGCATCTTTGAATGACCAGGTGTAAATGATTCATCATAAGAAAATAAAATAAGTGAACTTGGTGAGCATCAAATTGTATTCTATTATGCACACATAAAACACTTGCAAATAGCACCTTAACATTGTCCTATACATGTTGATAGCCAGCTTTTATCCTAGCTGGATGGGTCTAAATCACATTCACCTGCTACAATTCCAAAATGGGTACGACCTCCCAGTATTCTAGTCATTTAACTATTTTTCTGTACAAAACAAACCGCCCCAATCTTTGTTGAAACATCTGGATTAACTCTCTCATCATTAAATTGGGCTACTTGCCTCCTTTAGACTCCTACTACACCTAAAGAATGACCCATTCAACAGTGACCATCAGTTACCTATTCATCTGAAAATCTATCCTGCATATGCTCATACATACAAGTATATTGCCCTCCCGTCACCTCCAGGTTCCTGTATAAATGTTCTGCAGATATTTAAAGAATATAAAGTAGGTAAGTTGGATGAAACATGGTAAGATATCTTATTTTATTCTCATTCCTTTTACCAGTTAGCTTTCCGGTTTCCACTCATTGTATTAGATATGGAATGAGAATTGTCTCTCATTTTCAGCATAGGCTTAAAGTAAAAGGACAATACATGCCTTTCTGCTATGAGTGTTGCCACAGTTGTAAAGAGAAGGCAGAGCAAGATGATGGAATAGAAGCCTACATTTATCATTTCCTCCGCTGCAACACCAAATTTTATCTACACACAGAAAAGCACCATCACAAGAACTAAAAATCAGGCAAGCAATCATAGTATATGGCTTTAAATTCATAACCTGGAAAGAAGCATTGAGAAGGGCAGAAAAGACAGTCTTGAATCCCTGATGCCACCCTTCCCCCACTCCCCGGTTGTGGCCATGAGGTATGGAGAAAGAATATGTGCACTTTGGGAAGACAGAGAGCAGTGACTGGGAGACTTTACATTGAACTCAGTGCTACCCTGTCACAGTAAATAAAGCAGTGCCGAACTCAGCCATCACTCATACACAGAGGGAGCATTTGGAGCAGCTCTAGTCAGAGGGGAATCTGCCATCCCAGTTGTTGGAACTTGAGTTTCCCAGAAAGCTTTACCACCAACAAGCTGAAGTGCTCTAGGATCTTAGATGCACTTGAAAAGCAGTCTAGGAAAGAAGGTCTGCAATTCCTAGGGAACTCCTAGTGCTCGGCTGGACTTAGAGCTGGTGAACAGAGTGGCATGTGACCGAAGGAAACATTAGTTGGTGAGGCTATGGGAGTGCTTGTACCATGCCAGCCCCTACCCCAGGCAGTGCGGCTCATAACAATGAAATGGACTCCTACTTTCTGCTTAACAAGAGAAAAACGAAGCATAAAGAAGACTTTGTACTGCATCGTAGATACCAGCTCAGCCACAGTAGGATAGGGCACTGGGCACAGTCCAGAAAGTCTCATTCCAAGTCTTAGCTCCGACATGGTATTTCTAGACACACCCTGGGTCAGAAGGGAACCTCCTGCCTAGAAGGAAAGGACGCAGCCCTGTCAGCATTTATCACCTGTTAACTGAAGAGTCCTTGGGCTCTGAATAACCAGCAGTGATACCCAGGTACTACACGAAGGTCTTGGTGAGCCTCTGAGATGTGCTGGCTTCAGGGGAAACTCAGCACATTATCAGCAGTGGTGGTTATAGGGCAAAACTCCTTCTGCTTGAGAAAACCAGTGGGAACTGTAAAAGGGACTTTGTCTTGCACCCTAGATACCAGCTTGGCCACAGTGGGGTAGAGCAACAAGCAGTCTTTTGGAGTTCCTGAGTTCAGGCCTAAGCCCTTGGACAGCATTTCTAGACATGCCCTTGGCCAGAGGGAGTCCATTGCCATAAAGGGGGAGTTCAGGCCTGGCTGCATTCACCACAAGCTGATGAAAGAGTTCTTGGGCTTTAAGGAACATAAGCGGTGGCCTGGCTTAAACCCCCATGGACTGGTGGTACTGCTGGCCACAGGGAGAGGCTCCTCTGCCTGTGAAAAGGGGAGCGAACCAGTGGGAATGGCTTTGTATTGTGGTTTGAGAGTAAGCTTGGACACAGTAGAATAGAATAATCCCTGGCTCCAAGAAAGCATCACTGGGCTCATAGGAACTTGCCACCCTGAAGAGAAGACCATGGGCAAGGGCGAGAACTGTGTTGGCTTCAGGAATGATCCAGCAAAGTCCCAGTGGTAGTGGCCACAGAGGTGCTTGCATCACCACACCCCCAGTTGCACATGGCTCAGCACAGAAAAAGAGACTTCATCTGTTTGGGAGAAAGCAAGAGAAAAGAGCACACTCTCTGCCTGGTAATTCAGAGAGTTCTTCCAGAGATATTATCCGAGACTACCAAAGAGGTACCTCTGTGAGTCTGCAAGAACCACAGCATTATTAGACTTGGAGCCCAGGTCCTTCAAATTCCTAGAAAGTCTTCCCTATAAGGATAGGCAAAAAGAAGCCCAGACAGTGAAAACTGCAATAAATATCTAACTCTCTTTAATGCCCAGACACTGATGAACACTTACAAATATCAATACCATCCAGGAAAATACGACATCACCATATGAACTAAATGAGGCACCAGGGACCAATCCTGGAGAAAGAGAGATATATGATGTTTCAGAGAGGTAATTCAAAAAAGCTGTTTTGAGGAAAAGCAAAGAAATTCAAGATAACACAGAGAAGGAATTCAGAAGTCTATCAGATAAATCCAACAGCTCTAGAGTGGAAAGATCCAACTGACATGCTGAATAATGCATCAGAGTCTCTTAATGGCACACGTGATCAAGCAGACAAAAGAATTAGTGAGCTTGAAGACAGGTTATTTAAAAATACACAGTCAGAGGAGACAAAAGAAAAAAGAATAAAAAACTCTGAAGCATGCCTACAAGATCTAGCAAATAGCATCAAAAGGGCACATATAAGAGTTACTGGCCTTGCCAGGTGCGGTGGCTCACAACTGTAATCCCAGCACTTTGGGAGGTGGAGGTGGGCAGATCACGAGGTCAGGAGTTCAAGACCACCCTGGCCAACATGGTGAAACCCTGTCTTTACTAAAAATGCAAAAAAAAAAAAAAAAAAATTAGTTGGGTTCATTGGCACATGCCTCTAGTCTCAGCTACTCAGGAGGCTGAAGCAAGAAAATCGCTTGAACCCAGGAGGCAGAGGTTGCAGTGAGCCGAGATCACGCCACTGCACTCCAGCCCAGGCAACAGAGCAAGACTCCATCTCAAAAACAACAACAAAAAAAGAGTTACTGGCCTTAAAGAGGAGGTAGAGAAAGAGACAGGGGTAGAAAGTATATTCAAATGGATAATATCAGAGAACTTTCCAAACGTAGAGAAAGATATTAACACTCAAGTACAAGAAAGTTACAGAATACCAAGCAGATTTAGCCCAAAGGAGATTACCTCAAGGCATTTAATAATCAAACTCTAAAAAGTTAAGGATGAAGAAAGGACCTTAAAAACATTAAGAGAAAAGAAACAAATAACATACATCGAAGCTCCAACACATCTTGCATCAGACTTTTCAGTGGAAACCTTACAGGCCAAGAGAGAGTGGCATGACATATTTAGATTGCTGAAGGAAATAAATTTTTACTCTAGAATCTGGTGAAAATATTATGTAAGCATGAAGGAGAAATAAAGACCTTCCCACACAATCAAAACCTGAGGGATTTCATGTCCTACAAGAAATACTAAAGGGAGATCTCAGTACTGCAACCTCTGCCTCCCAGGTTCAAGCGATTCTCCTGCTTCAGCCTCCTGAGTAGCTGGGATTACAGGCACCTGCCACCACACCCAGCTAATTTTTTTTTTTTTTTTTTTTTTTTGTAATTTTAGTAGAGACGGGGTTTCACCATATTGGCCAAGCTGGTCTCGAATGCCTGACTTCAGGTGATCCACCCACCTTGGCCTCCCAAAGTGCTGGGATTACAGGCATGAGCTACCATGCCCAGCCACAAGTTAAATATTAAAAGCTAAAAAAAACCAGTGCCGGCCAGGCACGGCGGCTCATGCCTGTAATCCCCGCACTTTGGGAGGCCAAGGCAGGTGGATCACAAGGTCAGGAGATCGAGACCATCCTGGCTAACATGGTGAAACCCTGTCTCTACTAAAAATATAAAAAATTACCTGGGCATGGTGGTGGGTGCCTGTAGTCCCAGCTATTCAGGAGGCTAAGGCAGGAGAATGGTGTGAACCCAGGAGGTGGAGCTTGCAGTGAGCTGAGATAGCATCACTGCACTCCAGCCTGGGCAACAGAGCGAGACTCTGTCTCAAAAAACAAAAAACAAACAAACGAAAAAAGGTAAAGGGAAATCTCCAATCCGAAAGAAAAGGATGATAATGAGCAAGAAGAAATCACTTGATACAAAACTCATGGGTCATATTAATAGTAAGCACACAGAAAACACAAACTAATATAACACTGTAATGGTGGTATGTAAACTACTCTTATTCTAATTAGAAAGGATAAATTACGAACCAATCAACAATAATAACTCCAACATTTTTGCAAGACACAGACAGCAAAATAAGACATAAAGAAAAACAATAAAAAGTTAAAATAATTGGGGGATGAAGTTAAAGTGCAGAGTTTTTATTAGTTTTTTTTTTTTTTTTTTTTTTGCATGTTTGTTTGTGCAATCAGTGTTATTGTTATCTGTTTAAAAAATGAGGTTGGTTGCTGTGGCTCACACCTGTAATCCTAGCACTTTGGGAGGCCAAGGTGGGTACATTACCTGAGGTCAGGAGTTTGAAATCAGCCTGGCCAATATGACAAAACACTGTCTCTACTAAAAATACAAAGATTGGATGGGTATGATGTTACATGCCTGTAATCCCAGCTACTTGCAGGGCTGAGGCAAGAGAATCACTCGAACCCAGGAGGTGGAGGTTGCAGTGAGTCAAAATCATGCCACTGCACTCCAGCCTGGATGACAGGGTGAGACTTTGTCTCAAAAAGATAATATCAGTTTTAAGATAATAGTTGCAAGCCTCATGGTAATCTCAAAGCAAAAATCATACAATGGATACACAAAAACTAAAAAGCAAGAGGTTAAACAATACCACCACAGAAAATCACCTTCACTAAAAGGAAGACAGTAAGGCAGAAAAAAAAGAAGACCACAAAATAATTGAAAATAAATAACAAAATGGCAGGAGTAGGTACCAACTTATCAACAATAACATTTAATATACATAAAATAAACTCTTCGATCAAAAGACAGAGTGGTTGAATTGATTAATAAAAGAAGACCCAATGATCTGTTGCCTACAAGAAACACATTTTACTTATAAAGATAAGCATAGACTAAAAAGAAGATGGAAAAAGATATTCCATGTTAATATAAACCAAAAAAGACCAGGAATATGTATAGTGACATTAGACAAAACAGATTTAAAGACAAAAAGTATAGAACACAATAATAGTCATTATATAATGATAAAGGGGTCAATTCCACAAGAAGATTTAACATTTGTAAATATATATGCACCCAACACTGGAGCACCAAGACATATAAACCAAGTATTAGAGCTGAAGAGAGTAATATACCCCAACACAATAATAGCTAGAGACTTCACCACACTTTCAGCATTGGACAGATATTCCACACAGAAAATCAACAAAGAAACTTCAGATTTAATCTGCATAGTAGAACAAATGGAACTAATATTTACAGAACATTTCACCCAACAGCTACAGAATGCATATTGTTTTCTCCCCCGCACATGGATCATTCTCAGTGATAGACCATATAATAAGTCACAAAACTAGTCTTAAAACATTCAAAAAATTGAAATAATATCAAGAATCTGTCTGGGCACAGTGGCTCACATTTGTAATCCCAGCACTTTGGGAGGCCAAGGCAGGCAGATCACTTGAGGTCAGGAGTTGAAGACCAGCCTGGCCAACACAGTGAAACCCTGTCTCTACTAAAAATACACAAGTTAGCCAGGCGTGGTGGTGCACATATGTAATCCCAGCTACTTGGGAGGCTGAGGCTGGAAAATCACTTGAACTTGGAAAGCAGAGGTTGCAGTGAGCCGAGATCATGCAACTGCACTCCAGCCTGGGCAACAGAGTGAGACACCATTTTAATAATAATAATAATACTAATATCAAGAATCTTCTCTGACCACAATGAAATAAAACTACAAATCAATAACCAGAGGAATTGTGTAAGCTATAAAAACACAAGGAAAGTAAACAATATGTTCATAAATGATCATTGAGTCAGTGGGTCAATAAAGAAATTAAGAAGAAAATTTAAAAATTTCTCAAAACAACTGAAAATAGAAACGCAATATACCAAAATATTTGGGATACAGCAAAAGCAGTACTAAGGGGGGAAATTTATAGCTGTAAGTGCCTACATCAAAACAAACAAAAAAAAGTTCAAATAAATAACTCAATGATGCATCTTAGAGAACTAGAAAAGCAAGAGCAAACTCAATACAAAATTATTGTAGAAGAAAAGAAATTAATAAAGATCAGAACAGAATTAAATGAACTTGAAATGAGGAAAACAACATAGAAGATCAATGAAATGAACAGCTGGTTTCTTTGAAAATATAATCAAAATTTACTAATCTGTAGCCCAACTAAGAAAATGGAAGATAAAAATAAATTAAATCAGAGATGAAAAGGAGACATTACAATGGATACCACAAATTCAAAGAATCATTGAGTGGTTACTATGAGTAACTATATGCCTTTAAATTGGAAAATCTAGAAGAAATAGATAAATTCCTAGACACATACAACCTACCAACATGGAATCATGAAGAAATCCAAAACCTGAACAGACCAATAACAAGTAACAAGATCAAAGCTCTAAATAAAGTCTCCCAGGAAAGAAAGGCCTCAGACCAGCTGGCTTCACTGCTGAATTCTACCAAACATTTAAAGAAGAGCTAGTACCAATTCTACTCAAACTTTTCAAAAAATAGAGGAAGAGGGGACTATTGCCAAACTCATTCAATGTGGCCACTATTACCCTGATACCAAAAGAAGATACCAGACAAAGATGTATCAAAAAAAAAAAAAAAAAAAAAAAAAAGGAAACGACAGGCCAATACCTCTTGTGAATATTGATGCAAAAATATTAAATAAAATGCTACAATGATGCACTCCCATGTTTGTTGCGACACTATTCACAATAGCCAAGATTTAGAAGCAACCTAAGTATCCATCAAGGGATGAATGAATAAGGAAAATGTGATACTTATCCACAATGGGGTACTATTCAGTCATAAAAAAGCATGACATCATCCAGTCATCTGCAACAATATGAATGGTGTGCATTCATCAGCCCCTGCAATTTACCCCCAGGACCCAGGAGCATACCCACAAGTCCCCAGGGACCCACCCTCAGGCAATGGGGTTCAATGCCCAGCCTCCCGGAGACCACCTGTAAGCTTCTGGAATCCATCCTGCAGCTCCTTGGGTCTACCCTCAGCCTCCTGGAGTTTACCCCTCAGATCCTGGAGTGTACCCCCAATGTCCCTGATGCTGAAGGTCATGCTTTCCTCTGAAGGCCCTGGGAGCATGTCTCCTCCTCCTGCAACCAAATGAGAAGCTACCCCTTTTCCCAGCAAGCCTAGTGTTCTGTGGGTTCCTGCATTTCCCCATGGAGAGAAATCTGATCTTTGTATTGGCCCCGAGCTCGTTAAATTGCCTCCCCCAGGGAGAAAAACAAAAAAACAACAAAACATTTATTACACAGTTCAATTTAGAACTAATAAGTTTCTTAATCATAAAAAATCATAAATCTATAATTAGTTTGTGATTTCATTTAAATGAAATTCTAATAAAAGCCAATTTACCTATTGGTCACGGCAGAAAACAAAGTAGTAGTTGCCTGGAACAGGGAAGAGGAAAGACTGACTTCATAGTAACATGACAGAACCATTTATTTATTTATTTATTTATTTATTTATTTATTTATTTATTTATTTTTAATTTGTGTGGGTTTGATAGAAATGTTCCATACCTTGATTGTGGTGGTGGTTACATGGGTGTGTACATTTTTTCTGAACATGTTGAACTGTACAGTCAAAATCGGTGCATTGTATTGTATGTAAACTATAAAGTTAGATTTTCAGAAGAACAAAAAATAAAATGCATGTTAATATGTCCTTTAAAAAGTTTATAACTAAAATGAGGCCATCACTGCTGCCAGTGCAAATGTGTGCATGGAGGGCAGTATCCCTGAGACCACCAGTGACCCAGCCATGCTGCCATCACTGCTGGTACAAGTGCAAGCATGGACACAGGCAACCCTGCCCCTGCCAGCCTCCTACCCCCACCACACCACCTGTATAAGTTCACCCAAGAACACCAATGTCCCACTCCCACCAGTACCCAAGCCCAGCAAACACACATGCACCCTGCTGTGCTGCCATGACTACTGGTACACATGAGCAAGCATGAATCCGGCTGTCACCACCCCAAGAAAGTGTTTTAGCCAGTACAACCCATCAGAGTGTTGTGGCTGCAGACAGGGAATGTTTCATTCCCTCCAGCATAGCAGATTCTTAATTTGCAGAGGCCAGAAAACAAAGCTGGGGGCCCAATACCTGCCTCCCAGAATTAGAGCACACAGTCCAAGAGTGCTGAGCTGAGCCTTGGTGCCCTAAAGTCTTCCAGAAACAAAGCCAGTCAACTGAATCAACCTTATATCACAATCAAACCCACAAAGGCATCAAAGAAGAAAGTAAATTCCCATCCAAAGGATAGCAATTCCAAAGATAGAAGAAACAGCCAACACAGATGAGAAAGAACTAGTGCGAGAACCATGGCAACTCAAAAACCAGAGTGTTTTCTCACCTCCAAATAACTGCTCTAGTTCCCCAGAAATGGTTCTTAACCAGGCTGATATGGCTAAAACGACAGAAATAGAATTCACAATGTGGATATAAATGAAGATCATCAAGATTCAGGAGAAACTTGTAATGCAATCCAAGAAATCTAAGGAATACAATAAAATAATACAGGAGATGAAACATGAAATGTCTGTTTTAAGAAAGAACCAAGCTGATCAGATAGAGTTGAAAACTCACTTTAAGAAATTTTTTAATTTTTTTTTTAAATTTTGAATTTTTTTTTTTTTTTAATTAAATACTTTAAGTTCTGGGATACATGTGCAGAATGTGCAAGTTTGTTACATAGGTATAAATGTGCCATGGTAGTTTGCTGCACCCATCAACCCATCATCTACATTAGGTATTTCTCCTGATGCTCTCCCTCCCCCAGTCCCCCACTCCCCGACAGGCCTAGTGTGTGATGTTCCCCTCCCTGTGTCTATGTGTTCTCATTGTTCAGCTCCCAGTTATGAGTGAGAACATGCGGTGTTTGGTTTTATGTTCCTGTGTTAGTTTGCTGAGAATGATGGTTTCCAGCTTCATCCATGTCCCTGCAAAGGATATGAACTCATCCTTTTTTTATGGCTGCATAGTATTCCATGGTGTATATGTGCCGCATTTTATTCAGTGTATCATTGATGGGCATTTGGGTTGGTTCCAAGTGTTTGCTATTGTGAACAGTGCCACAACAAACATACATGTGCATGTGTCTTTATGGTAGAATGATTTATAATCCTTTGGTTATATACCCAGTAATGAGATGGCTGGGTTAAATTTTATTTCTGGCTCTAGATCCTTGAGGAATCGCCACACTGTCTTCCACAATGGTTGAACTAATTTACACTCCCACCAACAGTGTAAAAGCGTTCCTATTTCTCTGCGTCCTCTCCAGCATCTGTTGTTTTCTGACTTTTTAATGATTGCCATTCTAACTGGCATGAGATGGTATCTCATTGTGGTTTTGATTTGCATTTCTCTAATGACCAGTGATGATGAGCTCTTTTTCATATGCTTGTTGGCTGCATAAATGTCTTCTTTTGAGAAGTGTCTGTTCATATCCTTTCATGTTAAAAATTCTGAACAAACTAGGCTCTGATAGAGCATACCTCAAAATAGTAAGAGCTATCTATGACATTCCCACAGCCAACATCATATTGAATGAGCAAAAGCTGGAAGCATTCCTCTTGAGAACAGAAACAAGACAAAGATGACCACTCTAGTACTCCTATTGAACATAGTACTGGAAGTCCTAGGAAGAAAAATCAGACAATAGAAATAAATAAAAGATAAAAGGCATCCGAATAAAAACAGAGGAAGTCAAACTATCTCTGTTTGTAGGTGATATCATTCTATACCTAGGAAGCCCCATAGTCTTTGCCCCAAAGCTCCTAGATCTGATAAACAACTTCAGCAAAGTTTCATAATACAAAAATCTTGTACAAACGTCAGTAGTATTTCTATATACCAACAACATCCAAACTGAGATCCTTATCAAGAACACAATCTTATTTATAATAGGCATAAAAAGAATGAAATACCTAGGAATAGAGCTAACTCGAGAAATGAAATATCTCTACTATGAGAATTATAAAACACTGCTCCAGGAAATCAGAGATGACACAAACAAATGCAAAAACATTCCATGCTCATGGATAAGAAGTATCAATATTGTTAAATGGCTATACTGCCCAAAGCAATTTACAGATTCAGTGCTATTCCTATCAAACTACCAATGACATTCTCAGCAAATTAGAAAATGCTATATTTAAATTTATATGAAACCAAAATAATAATAATAATAATAATAAAATCAAATAGCCAAGGTAATCCTAAGTAAAAAGAACAAAGCTGGAGGCATCACATTACTCAACTTCAAACTATACTATATGGCTACAGTAACCAAAACATCATGGTACTGGCATCAAAAATGACTCATTGACAAGTGGAACAGAAGACAGAATCCCCAAATAATGCAACACACAAACAATAATTTGATCTTCCAGAAATTGACAAAAACTAGCAATTGAGAAAGGACTCCCTATTCAATAAACGGTGCTGGAATAACTGACCAGCCATATGCAGAAGATTTAAACTGGACCCATTCTTCTCACCATATATAAAAATCTACTTAAGATGGATCAAAGACTTAAATGTAAGACCTAACATTATGAAAACTCTGGAAGACAATTGAGGCAGTACAATTCTGCGCATAGGCTCTGGCAATGATTTTATGACAATTTGTCAACAGGAAATGAAATAAATCAAAAGTTGACACATGAGAGCAAATTAAACTCAAGAGCTTCTATACAGCATAAAGAAACTATTAACAGAGTAAACAGACAACCTACAGTATGGGAGAAAATATTTTCAAAGTGTGCATCTGACAAAGGTCTTATATCCAGAATCTACAAAGTACTTAAACAAATTAATGAGCAAAAATCAAACAATCCCATTAAAAATAGGCAAAGGACATGAACATATACATTCCAAAAATGGACATACATGTGGCCAAGCATATGAAAAAATGTTCAATATCACTAATCATTAGATAAATGCAAATGAAAACTACAATGAGATACTATTGCATACCAGTCAGAATGGCTATTATTAATAAGTCAAAAAATAATAAATGCTAGCAAGGTTGTGGAGAAAAGGCAATACTTTTACACTGCTGGTGGGAATGCAAATTAGTTCAGCAATTTTGGAAAGTGGTTTGGCGATTTCTCAAAGAACTTAAAACAAAATTACCATTTAACCCAGCAATCTCGTGATTGGGTATATATGCAAGGGAATAGAAACTGTTCTACCATAAGGACTCATGCACATGTATGTATGTTCATCACAGCACTATTCACAGAAGCAAAGGCATGGAACCAACCTAAACGCCCATCAATGTTAAACTAAGTAAAGAAAATGTTGCACATATCCACCATGGAATACTATGTAGCCATAAGAGAGAATGAGATCATGTCCTTTGAAGCAACATAAATGGAGATGGAGGTCATTATCCTAAGTGAACTAACGGAGGAACAAAAAATCAAATACTGCATGTTATAAGTAGAAGCTAAACACTGAGTACGCATGGACACAAAGAAGAGAAGAACAGACACCCCAGGGTCTACTTCAGGGTGGAGGGTGTGCAGAGGGTGAGGATTGAAGATCTATCGGGTACTATGCTTATTACCTGAGTGACAAAACAATTCATATAGCAAACTCCTGTAACATGCAATTTGCCTTTATAACAAACCTGCACATGTACCCAGGAACCTAAAATAAAAGTTTAAAAAAACAAATTCCCCAGGAATCAAAAAAAGAAACAAAATAAAACAAAATTCCTTATAAAGTCATCTGAAACTTACAGAAATGATCCCATTTCCTATGGAATTATTTTATGTTACATTTGTGACACACTGAACAAAATAAAATCAGAAATTTTTATTGGAAATCATTTTCCCTGTATTTTTAAATGGGGAGTTCATCAGATTGTGGATGGAATTTTCTCAAAGTGCCAAGCAATTAGCTAATCCCTGTTTTTAGATGCAGGCTTTTTTTTTTTTTAATGGGTGTAATTTTAGTGCTTGCAACGATCTGTACCTATGAATAAAACAGAAGAACCTAATTGGATCAGGGAAAGCACCTACATATTCAATTAGTTGTACATGTCATGCTGCATATATAAGCAGAGTAGATAAATTTAGCTTTGGTTAATATATATAAGTTTTTCAAATGATGACTAAATGGACATTAAGTACCTGTGAAATAGGTAAGCAGAAAGATTAAGTAGTAGCTATGCCTAGGCTTGCAGAGTTATCATAAAATTATTTTATTAAGGAAGTCCAAATTAAAGGATTGTAATCCTAGGATCGAAAGCCCGGCTTTGTTCCCCATCATAAAAACCAGTGTGTCGTACTTTCTTCTACGCAGGTATGATATAGATATACATTATTTTCCAAATGTGATATTTATGTGATTTTTTTACATGTTAAAAATATAAGGAACCAAGGTAGGATATTTAGTCATGGAAATTTCTTTGGTTTATAATTCATTTAATATATGTAAGGTTGTTCTCTCCATCAAGCCTTCATATCTATACTCTGCACATACATTGTAAGCATATACCGGCCTTTTACAACTGTTACAGCTGAAAATGAGATTCTGAGTACTCAGAAGCAATATGGTATACTGAAAAATATTATTAGACCTACGTTTGCGTCCTATAAAACTCAAATACCTCCTTGAATTTCCATTTTCTCATCTTCAAATAGAAATTCATAAAGCCTGCCTTTCCTAGCTCATGGGATTGTGAGGATCAAATAATGTAATATATGAAAAAGTCCTGTACAATATGAAGTGGTATCATTATTATACATAGGTTTTCTGTCACACAATATGTATCATCAAGAAGTATGTATGAAATTTCTACTATGTTTATGTATTAATTGGAACTTTTTCTCAGCCCTTTTGCTTTTAAGCACAAAATAAATGCATTCATACCATACAGCCAAATCTTTATTAGACATACAGAATCAGGATTTTAATAACTTTTAATAGCTCTGTGGGAGCATCATATCACAAGCTTCAGTTTAACTTAGATGCAAAACCTAATTCAACCCTTTGCGTTTTTGTATTTTAGAAACACTTAGAAACATATAATTTCCTCACCTCTGCAGCAACCTGCCACTGTTAATGACCAGTGTAAACCATTGACAAGAGAGGAATCTAGGCACTTTGAACCACAACATCAAATTCAATTACCCACCACAATTTCGGAGAATATAAATTACAGAAAAATACAGCATTGAAATAATATCAATATTTTGAATCTGAATATTTATTAGGTTCTGCTTTTTTACTGTAAATCTGAATTCTAATCAGCATTTATCAACATAAACACACACGCATTACTGCACTGGAATTACAAAATACAATGTCAATATCAATGACTAAATATAATATCTCTTCATCCAAAATTTTTAATAAAGGTATATTTTATGAGCACATAACTATTTGACTGTATGCACGGTGTAAACACCATGACACGTACTTGTATATAGAAATGAATTACACATACTCTGAGGATTAAACAAATACAAACAAGTAGATATGTCTTTACACATATATAATTGATTTTATTCATAGCATTTGCAACTTCTTATGGACCATATTGGTAGGTTTACAAAATATAGTCCAGAAATAGTTTTTTTGTTATTTGATTTTATTTTAGATTCAGAAGGTACATGTGCAGGCTTGTTACATAGATATGCTGAATTATGGTGAGGTTTGGGCTTCTAGTGAACCCATCACCTAAATAGTGAACATTGTATCCAACAGGTAATTTCTCAATCTTCAATCCCCTTCCATCCTTCCCCTTTTTGGAGTCTGCATAGAAATAGTTTCTAGAAACTATGTCATCTCGCACCACCAGCCCTTCCTCTTTTAGGTATTAGTTGCACTAATAAAAACAGAAAGGTAGATATTTTAGATAATTTTAATATATCCAGTCATGAGACTATCTCCATCAACCATGAGGCTCTAGAGGACTGAGTTAAAATAGGCCTGAGAAAAGTGAGGAGACATCACTGGGAGGTTTTGTCCCAAGACTTGAGTAACCAAGATGGACAATAACGTGAGAAGGGCAACATAGAAAGGGAAGAAATTAAAAGCAAATCAAGTAGACTTTGCAATTTCATTATACGTGGCCATGAATCTATTATCATCATAATTTAAATGAATAATTTCAATTTTAATAGCAAAATAGCTAGCTTCAGAATTGAATCCACAATATAATGAGTAAAATGTCTATTATCTAAAGAGTGACTGTATACTCAAGTTACTTATCTATAAAGATAAGCAATAAATCTTTTCCTCCAGTTATATGAATGGTATAACTTTATAAAAATGAGTTATCCTACGTAAGTTCAAGTTGAACACATGGCAAACAGAATGTAAATTCAGAATTGAGAAACCAGTTTGCAAAACTCATACTATGTTGACATTCTGATAACTGAACTAAGCACCATTAATGATCTCGATTTCATTTATTTCATTTGCGTTTTGGAAGTTTTAGTTCGAGTTCAATAATACAATGAAAGCTTGGAATAAATCAAAAAGTATCTTGAAATCTTTGAAAGATATTAAGGTAACAGAGTTTTCAAATGTTGAAGTAAATCAAACTTCAAAATCAGATGCACACTGCTAAAGACTGTCAGATGCACTATAGTGTTTTTGATGTAAGCTTTAATCACATTATGTAGAAAACTCCTATGACAGCATTCTGTGCCACTTTGTGGCCATATACACTATCAATTATAACTCCCACTTAGCTAGGACAGAAAGAAGCCTCATTATAAAGACTAGAGATAGGTCGTCCAATCTGATTCAAAACAATGATTCATAAACCATCTTTAAAATTATAGATGCCAATATACCCATATAATCCCCATGTGAATACTCATATTTTTCTCTAATGTTGGTTGATTTCTTAAATGAAATTATTTTTGCATAATAGGCTATTATGTTTCCCTTCTCCTCACTTCAGTGTCTGTTTTGTTGTTTCTTGTTTGTTTGTTTTGTCATTTTGAGGACTCACTTTATTGCATTTGAGAGTAACTTTATATCTAAAGACGCAGCTAGTTATCTTCGTCCGAAATGAAGATTTAGGTCACAAATTAAGAACCTATATAATAATATAAATGCATATAAAAGTGAAAATAAATTGTTATATCTTGAAACGGAATTCCTGAATGTGTGTGTATGTGTTATTCTTTTTAAGTAAAAAACAGATTTTAAACTGATTAAACTTTAGAATAAAATGTAAATTTTAAAAGTTAAGTCTAAGTACATAAATATAATTTTAAATAATTGCAAAAAATTAACTCAAGTTGGGTAAAAGACTTAAATGTAAAGTCCCAAATTATAAGAACTCTGGAAGACAACCTAGGCAATACCATTCAGGATGTAGACATGGGCAAAGATTATTTCATGACAAAGATGTCAAAAGTAATTGCAACAAAAGCAAAAATTGACAAATGGGATCTACGGAAACAAAAGAGCTTTTAAACAGCAAAAGAAACTATCAACAGAGTAAACAGACAACCTACAGAATGGGAGAAAATTCTTGCCAACTATGTATCCAACAAAGGTCTAATACACAGCATCTATAAGGAACTTAAATTTATACTCACACACAAAAAGCCACACAAACAATTTTATAAAAAAGTGAGCAAAGGACATGAACAGACACTTTTCAAAAGAAGACATACATGCGGCCAACCATTATCAAAAAAATTATCAACATCACTGATCATTAGAGAAATGCCAATCCAAATCACAATAAAATACCATCTCACACCAGTCAGAGTGGCTATTTTTAAAAAAGTCAAAAAAATAACAGATGCTAATGAGATCCTGGACAAAAAGGAATTCTTATATACTGTTGGTGGGAGTGTAAATTAATTCAACCACTGCAGAAGACAGTGTGGTGACTCCTCAAAGACCTAAAGGCGGAAATATCATTTGACACAGCAATCCCATTACTAAGTATATACCCAAAGGAAAATAAATCATTCTATTATAAAGACATATGTACACATATGTTCACTACAATGCTATTCACAATAGCAAAGACATGAAATCAACCTAAATGCTCATCAATGACAGACTGGGTAAAGAAAATGTGGTACATATACACCATGGAATACTATGCAACCATGAAAAAAGATCATGTCCTTTGCAGGGATAGGGAGGGAACGGGAAGTCATTATCCTTAGCAAACTAACAAATGAACAGAAAACCAAATACTGCAGGGTCTGACTTATAGGTGGGAGCTAAATGATGAACACACCAACACATGGAGGGAAACAACACACACTGGGGCCTATCAGATGGTGAAGGGTGGGAGGAGGGAGAGGATCAGGAAAAATGACTACTAGGCTTACTATCTGGGTGACGAAATAATCTGTACAACAAACCCCTATGACATAAGTTTACCTTTGTAACAAACTTGCACATGTACCCTGAACTTAAAAGTAAAAAAAAAAAAAAAAGTAAATAAAATTAATATGGCTCTTACGTAAAGCCCAAAACACATGTGATATGAATATATACAGCAATAAAATATGATATTTGCTAGTACTTCAAGTAGCATATATGAGCTTTAAAAGAAGATTCATAGTCTCTTTTTCATTCCAAGATTCTCCTACAGGCAACTTTCCCCAGTGTCTGGTTTATTTCAATAGTGGCTTTCTGTTTATTAATACAATTATAAATCGAATGTCATTGGATGTTTCTTAAATTGCTCTTTTTCTAAGAGAAACATAGTGATGAAATAATCCTGCAACCTGTAAACTACTATGTATCAAGTAGCAGTATAAAGGAAAGTAAAATAAAGGAGCTCAGTTCAAATTTTATTCAGGCACATTATCCAGGACATCTTATGGCAACATATCCCAGTATGCCTATTTGCTCTTCATGTCTACTTTCCTTTAGGAGAAGTTAAAGTGATGAATATTTTAAGAATTCCACTCTGCCTTTCCTGGAATAAGAAGTTCAGGCATTAGGATACTGGGTAATTGCTCTAGATATCCACACAATGGGTATTCCATATTCATTGAACAGCAAACTCCTTTTCTCTAAAGTATATAACTTCTTTTGAGAAACTGGTTTCCATCAACGATTGTCACATGTGTTTTCAGTTTCAAAGGCTAAATTAAACATGACACTGTGGTTACCTTTTCTCCTTCCTTCCTTTCTGTCTCTCTCTCTCTCTCTCTCTCTCTCTCTCTCTCTCTCTCTTTCGAGACAGAGTTTCACTCTTGTTGCCCAGGCTGGAGTGCAATGACACAATCTCAGCTCACCACAACCTTCGCC
Source organism: Macaca fascicularis (assembly GCF_037993035.2). Taxonomy (NCBI): domain Eukaryota; kingdom Metazoa; phylum Chordata; class Mammalia; order Primates; family Cercopithecidae; genus Macaca; species Macaca fascicularis. Next base: position 98,635,990 of record NC_088395.1, on the reverse strand, counting down.
TCCCGGGTTCAAGTGATTCTCCTGCCTCAGCCTCCCAAGTAGCTGGGATTACAGGCATGTGCCAACATACCCAGCTAATTTTTTATTTTTAGTAGAGACGGGGTTTCTCCATGTTGGTCATGCTGGCCTCGAACTCCTGACCTCAGGAGATCTGCCCACCTCGGCCTCCCAAATTTCTGGGATTACAGGTGTGAGCCACCGTGCCCGGCCCACACTGTGGTTACTTTTTAATTCCAAGAACCTCTTCCTTCAACTTCTGGTGAAGAAGCAATGACTCTATTAAACATGGAATCCTGTAGAAATTTCTTATTAATCAGGCTTTGACCAATGAAGTAAAAATTTTCACATAAAATATCTCATTGGATTCCCACAAAACTGTGGGTTGGAAATATATAATTTCCGTGGTCAACGTAATTAAGTAAAGTGACTTTAAAAAGGTTGCACAATTGGGAAATGACAAGAACATTGATCTTGTCCATTCCTTGCTAAATTTACCCTGCTTTGCTTCTAGGTCCCAAGTAGACATAAGGAGATAAACTTAAGCCAAATTTAGAATTTGTAAGTGATTTAGCAACTAATGAGGCATTTATGTAAGCTCTTGGCACACTTCAGATTATCGTCATAGCAATGTTGGGTGTTGAAAGGTTAGATATCTTCAGTTAAATGATAGTGAAATGGAATCAGGAATACATGAGCATGGGCGGAGGTTCTACTAAGCATGAGTTCTATGATCTTGGCCAAGTTTATTATTATTTCTTAGCCTTCATTTCCTCATTTGAAAAATGGGGATAACAGTTCTGAGATCAACTATGTTGAAAATTAAATGACATGTCAAGAGCAGATGACAACACTCAGCATGACATTTAAAAAATACCAAACTTGGACGGGCGCAGTGGCTCACGCCTATAATCCCACCACTTTGGGAGGCCGAGGCAAGTGGATCACGAGGTCAGGAGTTCAAGACCAGCCTGGCCAAGATGGTGAAACCCCATCTCTACTAAAAATACAAAAATTAGCTGGGCGTGTTGGTGGGTGCCTGTAATCCCAGCTACTCAGGAGGCTTGAGGCAGGAGAATCGCTTGAACCCGGGTGGCAGAGGTTGCAGTGAGCTGAGATTGTGCCACTGCACTCCAGCCTGGGTGACAGAGCAAGACTCTGTCTAAAAGAAAACAAAAGAAAAAACAAAAACCTAAAACAGACTCAATTCAATGTCAATTCTTCCGCTGCTCCTTATTTTCCTTATTTGAAACACAGTAACCCCAAAAATAATAGTTTTAACCTCTTGGGTTTGATAATTTTCAGAACATTCTCAATGATAATATTATGAATTTTAAAATAATTACAGAAGGTATAGATAGGTAGTTATGAATTACTACTATGAAGACCACAAAATGTTACAAATCAGATTTAAAGTCACTTTTATAGCTATTTTTAAAACTAATAGGTTGACTCCCTGGGGTTTATTATCATGCTGATGTCTGTTGAACTAATGTGGTTTGGGACCCTGTGCCTCAGGATACACGTAAAGCATGTATTCATATGCCAATAAAATATAAATTGTCTTCTGCTAGTGCAATAAAGCACACAGGCAATTGGAAAAACACCTGAAATGTAATAAAATTGTTTCTAATAACTTCCTAAATGTATATGACAATTTAAATATGTAAATACATGAATAGTACTAATAATTAACATTAGAATACATGAAATAAGAACTTCCATGAATAAAAAATGTGTTTTGCATTCAATGAACATTTATTAATTAACTAAATATATAGAGATCTTTTTTCATACTGAGGAAATATTTCTGCTTCTAATTTCCAGCAATAAAAATGTAATGACTTTATTTTGAAATTTGTTTTTTGACTATAATTCAAACAAGAAGTCAATAGTAAATAATACAATTTTCTTACTTCATAAAGTTTTGATAGTGTCTACTTCAAGAAGCCTTATTAGAGAGGAAAATGCTAGGAATTCTAGGGAAAGTGATATATTTTCAGAGAATAAAAATTATGCATATGATAAAGTTCAACTATATCACAAGTATACAGAATATATCTGAAAATTGATGATGTTAACATATAATACTTCCTGTGGTTTGGAAAGAAAAAAATTAATCCCACCTATCGGATTAATTAGGATTTTATAGAATGTTTGTGTCTGCAAGGTTAGTGTCTATTCTGTGTAACTTGTCTTAGTATAAATGCAGAAGTAAGCTGAGAGAAAGGGAGATAAAATGAATTAGATAATTATAACTGTAGCAATACTTATTATAACTATAGCAATACTTATTATACTATTTTTTTAATATTTTTTTAAATCTTAATGATATCTTCACCCTGATTTTTATTTCTCTGTGATTTATAATGCATTAAAAGAGCAAGTCACTCAATGTAGACTTGAAAATCAGCACAACTTTATACATTCTTTGTAAAAACAAAGCACTTCAATGACTCAGTATCACCCATTCTGATCCCATTCCCACAAAACTCACTTACATGTAAAGCTAATTTTAAAACTGGACTTTATTTGGATTGTATTGGTTTTTCCTGCAGTATTCAACATTTTTGAAAAATATTGTGCCTACTATGGTTTCTGTAGTCATAAAAAATCTAAATTTCAAACCAAGGGTCAGATCATACTAGTTAAAATTCAAGTTTACTAAAGCAGAAGAAATGGGGATGGGACATTCATTTCAGCACCTCCGAGTTGCTATGGGGATCAGAATGATTTGAGGAGCAAATCAGGGAGAATAATGAAAACAAAGTTTTACCTTTTTGTTACTTCTCAGTGTGCATGTAGTGACTTTTGCTGGAACTGGATGGAGACTAAAGAAAATATACTGTATAATAACTGAGTTGAAAGTGTTCAGAATGGCATTTACATTTCAAAAAGTATTTGTATGAGCATTTTACCAGCTTTATTGAAATATAATTTAAGTGTCATACTGTCCAACATAAAATTCATTAGTTTGCAGTGTATTCAGAGAGTTGTACAACCATTAAAACTATCAAAAATGTTCTTTTTATTATTAACCTGAATGCCTAGAGTTATTTACCCAGGCTCTTGCTAAGATTTTACCAAATTTTAATATAGTTCACATCCATCTGATTATTTGAAGATATGTTGAGACCAATATCGTACAATCTTATTAATGAAACTCCATACACTCTCAAATCTTCCCATGTACAAAGATAAAGGAATGTAGTTTTATATATTTTTCACTATAATGTTACTAGTACAGTAGAAATAAGAATATAATCTCTCCATGTACATGTATCTCAACAATTCATGATATTTTGTTTCTGGCCATAAATAATAAACACCTAATGAATATACAGGTACATTTCAACCAGCTTGGAATTTAGAGCATGCTGTATTTGAAATCATTGCTATATCACTGCTCATATCACAAACCTAGGAGATAAATTTTCTCTTTTGAAGTACCAATGCCTTTTCACATTAAAAGTTTAAAAACAAATTTAATCATCCAGTTTCCAATAGTGAAGAGAAACAGTAACACTTGTAAACCAGCACTGGGAAATTAAACATGAAAGAGACATTAGGACAAAAAGATTTATCATATGCCAACTAAGGAAAGGAAGAGAACCGCAAAAAGTTTCTTAATGGTTTAGTGCTTGGAATTGAATGGGTAATAGTGCTTTCGAACTATATTTCATTTGACTCACTTGTTCATCTATCCTTCTATCCCTCAATCTATCAATCCTGTAACTCATGATTTGGTTTATAGAATTTGTGGAATGCTAATTTTCATACTATAGAAATTTATATGAATCCACTTTTGAACATTTATTGTATCAAAAAAAGAGGATATAATTTATTGAAGTCAATGTGAGCAGACACAAAGGGGGCATCGTGATATACGGTTCTTTCAACAAATAATTATTGCATTGAGATGTAAACCAACTGACTCTGTCCAACTTGGAGTTACATGGGGTTCCAGTGCAATCAGAAGCAAAAATTGCAAGCAAATTATAATCAATTTTCAACATGCATTGGAACATTTAGTTTTATTAAAAATATTTATTATTTGTTTACTCTGTTTGCTAGAAACTATCCTAGGTACTCAGAATATAAAGGTGTGTATGCCACAAAGTATGTGTTACAGTTAAAGAGTTTACAACCTCCTTTGCTGGTACTTAGGTTAACTATCTTATATGAAAAGTTCTATGATGAATGTCTCCATTTTAGAAGATACAGAAACTGAGGCACAGAATGCTTAGTTGACTTGTCCAAGGTCACACAGTTAGAGAGTGTCAAGGTGTAAGACTTTGAACCCAGACGGTCTAGCTACAGAATCCATACTCTTAAAAAGTGTACTGTACCTATAGTGCATTCTTTAGTGAATACTAAATAAATGAACAGCATCAAAACATGCTTCCGGTAAATTATGAATTTCATGATAGAAAATCATTCTATTATCCTTTATAGTCATACCAATAAGATATGAAATACAACAAAAAACTTTCAATTTATATCAATACCTAACTTATGCTCTGAAAATACTTTTCTTGAAGTATGAATGCCAGCTTTTCTAAGAAGTAAAGGTAATTTTATTTTCATATAATACAAGCTTGTACCACTAACCAAAAGCAGAAAATGAATCAGTGTGGGTTTCAGGGTCACCAAAATATTGGTATGTATATATCAATAATACTTCTATTTTTAAGCCAAATATTTTGTTAAATTTGGAAATTAAAACACACTGACAATCATTGGTGCTAAGAAAAACTTAATTTTGTAATAATAAAGTATAAAAATACGATAATAACTAAACAAGAAAAGGGAAAATTACCTTAGTAAGTATAAAATATTTATGGAATATTTATTTTTAATTAAAATACCTGTTTATCTACAGACACTATTTTTTTCTATCTATAAATACAATTTTAATCTTTTAAAGGCTCAATTCAATCTTACTAAAATTAAAATTTCAATTAATTTTTCAAATAGAAATGATGTGACTCTCCTTAAATTCCACAGGAGATCCTCTAAAACTGTGAGGACTAAGCTCTGATTTTTTTTTTTTTTTTTTTTTTTATCTTGCCCAAATTCCTATCTAAGGGGTCTGGGGAGTCATGCCCTACAAACCATAAATTTTTATCAGATGGGTTTTAGTTAACCTTGTATATCATGACTTACTCACTTTCCAATCTGACTCTGGCATAGCAAGAGAAAAAATCAAAATGTTTTACCCCAAAATATATTTCCTTGTATACCTTGAAATTGCCTTGCAATGTCTCTTGTGGGAATAATCCACATTCGATAGAGAATCCCCTTTCCCCTTTGCTTTCTCTCCTTCCTTTCCAGATCCAGGAAATAATCAACTAAGAGCTAGGCACCCTTTTAGGTCCAATAAGAAACATTTTACAACCTGCTCTCTCTGAAGTCTGAAATCCGAGAGCTTTCTCTGCACAATAAAACTTGGTCTCCACAATCCTTTATCCTAACCTAAGTATTTCCTTTCTGTTGATCCCAGGTCTTCAGATAAACTCAACCAATTGTCAACCAGAAAATGTTTAAATTTACCAATAGCCTGGAAGCCTTCACTTAGAGTTGTCCCACCTTTCTGAACCAAACCAATGTATTTCTTAAATGTATTTGATTGATGTCTCATGTCTTCCTAAAATATATAAAACCAAGCTCTACCGTGACCACCTTGGGCACATGTTTTCAGGACCTCCTGAGGGCTGTGTCACGGGCCGTGGTCACTCATATTTGGCTCAGAATAAATCTCTTCAAATACAGAGTTTAACTCTTTTCATCAACAACTGTGTTTGATGAGAAATCATGAACTATCAATGCCACAGAATGAATTTATTTTCTAATAGACATTTAACATGGAGCACTTTCAACCAAAAAGAGTGTTACTTTCCTCTAAATCATATATTAAAATTCAGACTTTTTGCCACATTTAGCTTCTTTTGGTAAGTAGTTACGTAAAAAGAACAAAATATTTTATATTTCAGTAATTAATATTACTAAGTTTTGAATTGTTTGGTAATTCGTTATCTGGCTTATCAATGTTGGGTGCCTTGCATTTACTCATTGAAACTAGATAGCTTATTCTTTAAACAAGGGCTTTTTAATTTCATTTACTTGGAGCCATATCTTATAAAATGGAAGTTCTTTTTTCTCAAAGTTTTAAATAATGAGTATTTGAGAGAAGGGACACTTTGAACATAACAAAAGAGAGAAGATAGATGTTGAGGAAGAGAGAGAAAGTAATTTTTTTTTTTTCAAAAGAAAAGCTTTATATCAATAGGCAATCAATAATTATTTGTATTTTGAAATGATGTGTTCTTGGAAGATCATGTCTTCTCCAAACCTCGGTAAGTTAGACTACTGCTCATTTCTTCTGAACCATGAAATTCCTGCATTTTAAGGAATCCACAAACATGGTATATTACTAAGTACTTCTACTTCTAATGCTGATACAAATGTCATTACTTTAGCCTGATCTGAAAAAATTCATCAGCAAGTATTATTTTACCTCCCAGACATCGGAATGCAAATATTCTTTTCCTTCCCAGGCAGCCTTCCATTGTGCACTTAAAGCTCATCCATAAAAGGAATGGGTAATCCAAAGTGGCTCCTGTGCATATAGCTACTTTGATTTTGACAATTCATTGAGCTGGATAATGCTTGCTTTTTTTTCTGGGGTGCTAAAACCTTCTCACTGCTTGAAAACACATTGTGTGCATGTTCCTAAATTAGACTTCCAAAAATATGTCTTTGTATTCCTTCCACAATGGATTTCAAATTTCTGACTGAAAGATGAGAAGATGGGGAAACTATTTACTCTGACTTCTTAGAAACAACAACAACAACAACAAAATAGAAAATGCTGCTCACCTTTCTATACCTAACCTGGAAATTTAAGCCATAAATATTCTGTTTAGGTTTCACTGTGCCATATGTCAGCTTTCAATAAATAGCCCAATAGCATCACATCCTAAAGTTTAAATATAGCTAAGCAAAGGCTCAAAGCTAAAGTACATAAATAACAGAATCATCTTAAATGTTTTGATTGGCAAAAAGAGCTGGAGGCTCTATCAATTTCTCTGCTCTTGACTCAGTTCCTGTCTATAAAACAAGGTCTATCAAGGCATAAAAACAATCACTGCAGTGGAATCCTAGTTTTTACCGGTTACACCCATAGAAAACAGGGACCAAAAATATTTACATTTCAAAGAATATAAATGGAGAAATATGAAATATAAAGTAAATTATTGCCAAATATAAATGCTATGGTATTAATACTATAATCAATTGTGTATATTTTCTAAATCTTTATACTTCACATTAATATATTATGCAAAGGAGATAGTGTGTGTTTAAACACCATTAAAATGTATGATACTATTACAAAAATATCTTACTCCTCTCAAGACACATCCTAAAGAAGAGAAAATAAACCATTGCTCTTTGCTCCTTTTCTGTTTTAGATTTTATTTTTTCATGTAAGCATGTGTACAAATAGGTGGATATTTGGTTTCCCCTTTGTTAATGTTTTATCTTAATTGAATTTTGTGAGCTCAAAGGGAAATCTGTATAATGTTTAAAATACAAAGGTAACACCACTTAATCCCATGGGAAAGTATGTTGGAGACAACTATATTTGACAAGAGCCTTGAGTCAAGATTTTTGTAAAAGTTTTTATGTTTCTAATAGTAATGAAGGATATGTTTTGCTAAAGTTGACGATAATGTGGATCATCTACAAATATGGTGCTATTTTAACTCAGTTTAATAAAATATTTGCATTGTCTTTCTAGTAATTTTCTAGGCATTTATATTGCTCATTTGATCCTCTCAGAAAAAAAAAAAAATAGTACTGTTTTCCTTGGCACCCCTGTCTTGCTTTTTTTATTTTTGGATCAGCCAACACACACTATCCGAAGCAACAAACAAAAAGAATTTACAAAAGTACCAATATCAATGTAAAACAAACAGCACATGTTTTTAGTTAATTTGCTCCAAGGAATAGATGGTACTTTCCAAAGATTATATTTTGGAAGGGCTTTAAACCCTTAGAGGATCAAACTATAATTTTGTGTTTGGTAGACTATCATTTCCCTTTTATATTAAAGCAACAATGATAATACTCCTATTTTTCATAGAGAGTCTGTTACCAATTTGAAAGGTCTGATGAGAAATAAAGCCTACATGCTTAAAAATCACCAGTAGACACTAACATAGAGAGTGTTGTGTCCATCCAGTGGTATATTGGTCAAAATTTAATGACCAATTCTCAAAAGAGGTGAAAAACATCCTGTTGTAGGATTTGCCAATTTATGTAGCATAAATACACCCACTATTGCCTGTTTCAAGCTAACAACATGATATCACTAGATAGAGTTGGAAAGAGATGCACAATTGACTGTCACAAGTGGGTACTTGTTGGCTCCAGCACACCACTGTTGGTGTATTTTTAGTAGTAATGGTTAGAAATATAGTGAAACATATTAGAAACAGATTTTTTACTGGAATCTCTGCCAAAATAAACTTCTGAATGTAATGTTCTTTTTTTTTTTTTTTGAAATGGAGTCTCACTCTGTTGCTCAGGCTGGAGTGCAGTGGCACAATCTTGGCTCACTGCAACCTCGGCCTCCCAGGTTTAAGTGATCCTCCTGCCTCAGCCCCCCAGTAGCTGGAATTACAGTCATGCACCACTACGACTGGCTGATTTTTGTATTTTTAGTAGAGTCGGGGTTTCACGGTTTCACCGTGTTGGCCAGGCTGGTCTTGATCTCCTGACCTCAGGTAATCCACTGGCTTTGGCCTCCGAAAGTCCTGGGATTACAGTCGTGAGCCACCGCGCCTGGCCTGAAAGTGTTGTTCTGACGCTCCATCCCCAAAATTGTAAATGTCAACTGAACTCTTTGACCTGGCATCCAAGATCCAAATCTAACTTTTCAAATTTCCTTGTAACAACTCTGTTTCATACATTAACACAAGGAAACTGAACTATTAGATTTGTATCAGTGTACACCAGAGATTTTCTGTGTTAGTGCCTTAAATAGTCCTGTTCTTATTTCTGAAACACCTTTTTTTCCTGATGACCCACATATCTAAATTTGATCTTTCAAAAACCCGCTTAAGCACCACCTTCACTGTAATCCTTCTGTCTGAATAGATCTCTCCTTCCTCTGGTGTCCTGTGGTTCAGACTCTGTCTTCATGCTGGAATCAGTTTTTTCCTGAATTTATAATTATATGCCTATATTTCTTATCTGCAGTAATTTGACTACAAGCCCCCTAAGGGCAGGTACCAGGTGTAATTGATCTTTCTATCCCCCAGAGCTTCTAAAGCAACATGAACATCTTGAAATCTACAGTTGTGCCTAATTCATTTATTAGAGCAGAGGAGGAGAGAAAAGGTCTATGTTGTCATTTTAGAAAGAGCACGATCAGTTTTTATCAAGATTTAATTTAAAGCTTATCTTTCCTTATAATTGCCAATTACAAACTTAGGAATTATGTGGTTTTCTCCCTAGGAATCCCTTCTGTAATTCAGTGAAAGAAATGATGGGTATGACAGGGCTGAGGACACATAATCATACAGATGTGCCAATATATCTTACACATTATTTGATACAAATAAAGTATTCCCCAAAAAACTCATTTTCATACCTACCATTTTGACTTTTAAGCTCCATTGTACTTGCATCAATCAGAAAACAGTATAGTAGTAACCCTTTACTAAGTCTAAAGACATTTCTCTTAGCGAGAATTCATGAATTTTATCTTGACAATACACCTGCAAAGATCACACTTAAGGTTTTAAGATTTGAAACCTCAAAAGAATAGATGCAAGCATGGCTGAGAGCAAACGAATAACTTAAATACAAAGAACAACAACAAAAAAATCCATGAAATCAAAAAGTATGAGAGATGTAGAAACAAAGACACAAAATCAGAAGCTAAATTTTTACATATTTAAAATTTTATGCTTCAAAAGTCTGTACTTACTAATCAATTTAATAAAGCTGTGGAAAAATTCTACCTTCTAATACCTAAATGATTATTTATTAAGAAATATAGGAGTTCCTTTGTAAACCTTTTTGTTAATCTCTATGCTTATTAAATATGCAAGAATATGATCTTATTATTTATATGGAAAGGGAGATATTGGCAACACTATTCTATAAAGTATTTAAAACTGAGTATCCTTCTGTAGAGCAAATCAAAATAAAAACAAATCCTCTAAACAACAGTGAATATATTCATCTCAATTCAGCCTTCAGCACCTATCAGTAAAAACTTTAGTAGACAACATAGTCATCAGAATTACTTGTCATACAGAGATTTTGCTAATTCTTTTCAAGTCCATTTCATTAGTTGGAAAAAATAAAATATTTTAAAAAGTCAAATCCTGATTTAATAAGTGAAGGATTTAAATAAATTACATCCTTTCCTTGTTCAATGAACTTTAAATGAATTTCACTGCAATCCATTGCCAAGCAGCTAGACTATATCCTTAGGAATTTCAACAACATACTTATATTAAAGTGACAAGTTGAACTAATAGTTTACTTAGTATTTCAGCCTTGCAAGATTATAAGTGAGTTGGAATATCTCTTATTAACTCTATCAATCATCTATAAATGCAAGATTATAATGAATACATTAATGCTACTATTTTAAACTTCAAGAAAGTTATGCCTACGATAGTATTTTTGTCAATGAAGTTCAAGCTATTTAAAGGCAAATTAAAATTTTATATTAGGATTTGTATATGATTGTATACTGGAGGTTATACATAATTTTGACTGATCAATTGACAACTTAGTATTTCTGTGAAGCTTTTATCATACAGTGAACATTTCCTTGTAAGTTACAGCAGCCAAGACATTATATTTCTGGATGTGTTCATTTTTTTTTTTTTTTTTTTTTAGCTCCGGTTATGGCTCCATCACCAAGGACCAGTGGCCCATGGAAGTTAAAAAGGTAAAGATCATTTAGTACTTTGTTGAAAGACTAAGAGAATTTCAGTGTATTTATTTTGTAAAAAATGTGTATTCCTAAACATAAACTTTGGTGTATTTTAGAAATTATTAGCCTTATGGGATAACAACCCGGAAAATCCGCTAGAGAATTTTTAGGCTCTCAGTTATGCATAGATTAAATGTTTTATAACCCAATCCTCCACACTTTGTCCAATCACTACTTTGTTGAACTGATAGGGAAAACAATAAAGCTAAGATCACTAATTGCAGAAATTGCAATGTAATTTCAACTGAAATGAAGTCAAGAGAAGTAAAATATGTTAAAGAAATGATTTGTATTATTAAGTGTTGGCGTGCTTATGTGCCAGCATGTCAAAAGAGGCAATGTTTAATTTTTGAAAAAATATTCTCCCTCACTTTTAAAACACATAAATATTAATATACAAGTATCATCTTTTTCAAGTAGAAAGCTAGGTTATCTTTCTTCAATAACAACATAAAAATATCTAATATACGGAAAATGCACAGCTATTTTTAGGTTACCTACAATGGTATAATAAAGTGAAAATCACAGAAATGTGCTCATATAAAATGAGCAATGGCCGGGCACAGTGGCTCACGCCTGTAATCCCAGCACTTTGGGAGGCTGAGGTGGGTGGATGACGAGATCAGGAGTTGAAGACCAGCCTGATCAAGATGGTGAAATCCCGTCTTTACTAAAAAATACAAAAAAAAATTAGCTGGGCATGGGGGCGGGCACCTGCAATCACAGCTACTCAGGAGGCTGAGGCAGAGAATTACTTGAACCCGGGAGGTGGCGGTTACAGTGAGCTGAGATCACACCACTGCACTCCAGCCTGGGCAACAGAGTGAGACTCCATCTCAAAAAACAAACAAACAAAAATGAGCAACAACTTTATAGCTTTCTGAGCTACAATCTTTATTCAAATAATTATTTGTATGTATTTGGAAGTGGCCAATAAATAGCTAATATAGTTCATTGAGAGAAAATTAATGCATGTATGTTACTCTAAAATCACATGGTAGGTGTTTACAAGAAAAAAAATTTTTGTCGGAAGATTTTATCCTCAGAAATGCTAGATTTTGTAAAGTATGTGTCTTAATCTGAGTCATATAATATGATGTACAGAAATCTTCAGAAAGACACATTCATTTAACACAGATCAATTTTCTATTAACATCTATGCATGTATTTAATAAAAGTAAATATGTTTAGTTGATCATTCAAGACAAGGATTTCTGATTGTTCACTGAAGAATGTGACATTATCTTTCATGATATATTTTAATTTAATAATATAATATTTTAAGGTATAAGCTATTTATGGTGTTTCTTAATAAAATTAAATTTTAATGGATTGCATGGGAAATATTCACACTTGTATTCTTATCACATAATACTGTAATAAAAATCAAATTACATTTAGATAATTTAGTTGTTTTAGGACTTTATACTATTTATTAAAACTGATTTACCAATAATCTCATGTTTCACTATAAGATCAAAATTAGTATAGAAGCTATTTTTTTTTTTCTTTTTTGAGAAGGAGTCTCACTCTGTCACCAAGACTGGAGTGCAGTGGTGCAATCTCAGCTCACTGCAACTTCCCCCTCCTGGGTTCAAGCGATTCTCCCGCCTCAGCCTCCTGAATAGCTGGGATTACAAGCATGTGCCACCACACCCGGGTAATTTTTGTATTTTTAGTAGAGATGGGGTTCTGCCATGTTGGTTAGGCTGGTCTTGAACTCATGATCTGCCATCCTCAGTCTCCCAAAGTGCTGGGATTACAGGCATGAGCCACTATGCCCAGCCTAGAGGCTATTTTTTAAACTGTAATATTTGTGTGGTACTCATTCATTTTTTTGCAACTGATAAATATATACATGTTGTATTAAAATCAATAGAAGTTCAAGGAATAGAACCCAGAATTATTTACTTCTTTTCTGATCTAACTACCAATACATGTCACCTTACATTGACGTTTTTAATGTGAAAATTTAGGAAGAAGCATGTATCTTGGGCTGTGATTTCAAAACACTACATGTTTGAATAATCAGCTTGTGTTGTACTGATTTGCATTGGATTATTGTGAGCAAAGTATCAAGACTGAAACACAAAAACTCTCTTAGCATAGAACAATACAGAACAGTATAGATTTGGTGATTGTATAAGAAAATAATTTTAATTAGGTTTTATAATTTGTAGTCAAGTGTATGAATATGCATACTTTTCAAAATGTAATTTGTAAAAAGTCACCATCATTCTATACTTTGTTGAAGGAGGAGTGACAAAATTAAGAATACGTAGCATTCTAAAGTGACTATAGTTGGCAAAAATATATTGTATAATTCAAAGTAGCTGGAAAAGAAGACATGAAATGTTACCAACCCGTAAAATGATAAATACTCAAGGTGATAGATACCTCAAATACCTTGACTTGATGATTACTCATTCTATATAGGTGACAAATACTCACAAGTATCCCATAAATATGTAAAATATTATGTCTCAGGTAAATAAAAAAGTATTATTATTTCTCTTTTTTAATGTGCAGATATATTGAGATTTTAGATACAATCAATAACATAATCAGCAATTTCCAAAACATTCAAAATATGTAGCAATAGTTTTGTCTTAATAACAAAATTCTGAAACTATTAAATTCATGAGAAAATATTTATCCAGTTTTCAAAATGCTTTAGTTAGTCTTTGGTAAGACTAATCTCTGTCCCACCCCAGAGAAAAATGACCGACTAGAAGCCTCCACTGATTGTCCACTTGACAGGAACATAAAAGTATAACAACTAACCATACATACAAAAAAAGCAATGTCATAAGGTAAAAAATCAGGTGAGCAATCACAGTACTTGGTTTTAACTTCATATCAACAAAAGAGGCACTGAGAAGGCAAGAAAGACAGTCATGTATCATGGATGTCACCCCTCCCATATCCCTGGCAGTGACTGTATGCACGGAGAGAAACTTTGCACTTGGGAGAGACAAACAACAGCGACTGGGGGACTTGGCATTGAACTCAGTGCTGCCCTGTCACAATGGAGAGCAAAGTCTTCCTGGGCTCAGCCATCACCCACCCACAGAATGAGCATTTGGACCAGCCCTAGCCAGAGGGGAGTTGCCCATCCCAGTGGCTGGAACTTGAGTTTCTCAGCAAGCCTTGCCACCATGGGGTAAAGTGCTCCGGGATCCTGGGTAAATTTGAAAGGCGGTCAAAAGCACAAAGATGAAAATTCCTAGGCATGTCCTAGTGCTGAGCTGGGCTTAGAGCCAGGGGACCAGAGCAACATGTGACCTAGGGAGACATCAGCCGGGGAAACTAAGGGAGTGCTTGTGCCAACTTCCCCCTCCAATACCCCTAAGCCCAGGCAGTGCTTGAGGAGAGGAGAGCAAACAGTAAAGAGGACTTTGCCTTACACCTTGGATATCAGCTCAGCCAAAATAGGATAGGGCACTAGGCAGAGTTGTGAGGCCCCTATTTCTAGGCCCTGGATTCCTGATGACATGCTAGACATTCCTGATGACATGCTGGACCAGAAAGTAACCTGCTGATTTGAAGGGAAGGACACAATTATGGCATAATTCAGCCAGTTCTGAGTAACCACCAGCGATAACCAGGTAGTACATGGTGGGACTTCAGTGAGATTGTGAGACATGCTGGCTTCAGGTGAGACCCAGCACATTCCCACCTGTGGTGACTGTGATGGAAGACTCCTACTGCTTCAGAAAAGCAGAGGGAAAAGCAAAGGGAACTCTCTTACACCTTAGGTACCAGCTTAGCCACAGTGGGGTATAGCAAAAGGAGGCTCTTGGGGTCACTGAGTCCAGGCCTAGACTCTTGGACAACATTTATGAACCTGCCCTGGGCCAGAGGGTAGCCCACTTCCCTGAAGGGTGAGTCCCAGGTCTGGCAGCATTTACCACAAGCTGACTGAAGAGCCCTTGGGTTTTAAGTGAACATAAGCAGTGGCCTGACAAAAATCTCTGTGGGCTGGTGGTGGTGGTGGCAACTGGGAGAGGCTCCTCTGCCTGTG
Source organism: Macaca fascicularis (assembly GCF_037993035.2). Classification (NCBI taxonomy): domain Eukaryota; kingdom Metazoa; phylum Chordata; class Mammalia; order Primates; family Cercopithecidae; genus Macaca; species Macaca fascicularis. The sequence goes on along the minus strand of NC_088395.1, from coordinate 98,620,949 downwards.
AAATGGGGAAAGAAGAGAAGGAATTTGTCTTGTGGTTCAAGTACCAGCTTAGTCGTAGTACAATAGAATACCAGGTAGATTTTTAAGGTATTTGACTCTAATTCTTGGCTCCCAGATAGCACCTCTGGACCTTCACAGGGCCTGGGAAATTTGCTGCCCTGAAGAAAAGGTCACAAACATGGCTGGATTTCCCACCTGCTGATTGTACAGCTCTAGGGCCTTGAGTTAACATAGAAAGGAGCCTAGTAGTGGTTATAGTGGGCCTTGGGTGAGACCCAGTGCTGTGCTGGTTTCGGGTCTGCCCAAGCACAGTCACAGTGGTGGTGGCTCCAGCTTTAATTCTTCCAAATCTTACACAAGACCACCAAGGCAGTGCTTCTATGAGTCTCCATGGATGACAGTAGTATTGGGCTTGGGGCTCAAGCCTCTTTTAGGACCTGGAAAGTGGTATTAGTCCATTTTTACACTGCTGATAAAGATTTACCCAAGACTGGGCAACTTACACAGGAAAGACGTTTATTGGATTTATAGTTCCAGGTGGCTGGGGAGGCCTCATATTCATGGTGGAAGGTGAAAGACATGTCTCACATGGCAGCAGACAAGAGAAGAGAGCTTGTGCAGGCAATCTCCCGTTTTTAAAACCATCAGATCTTGTGAGACTCATTCACTATCACAAGAACAGCATAGGAAAGACCTGCCCCCATTTCAATCACCACCCACTGGGTTCCTCCCACAACACATGGCAATTGTGGGAGATACAATTCAAGATGATGTTTGGGTGGGGACCCAGCCAAACTCTATCATTCCACCCCGGCCCTTCCCAAATCTCATGTTCTCACATTGCTTTCAAACTGCCCTGGCAGAGGTTCTTCTTGAGAGCCCTGCCCCTGCAGCAAACTTCTGCCTGGACATCCAGGCATTTCCATACATCCTCTGAAATCTAGGCAGAGGTTCCCAAACCTCAATTTTTGACTTCTGTGCAATTGCAAGCTCTATACCACGTGGATACTGCCAAAGTTTGAGACTTGCACCCTCTGAAGCCATGGCCTGAGCTCTATGTTGGCCCCTTTCAGCCATGGCTGGAGCTGCTGGGACATAGGGCACCAAGTCCCTGGGTTGTACACAGCATGGTGACCTTGAGCCTGGCCCACAAAACCATATTTTCCTCCTAGGCCTCTGAGTGTGTGATAAGAGGGGCTGCCAGGAAGACCTCTAATATGACCTGAACCCCTTTGTCTTGGGGACTAACATTGGAATCCTTGTTACTTATACAAATTTCTGCAGCCCGCTTGAATTTATCCTCAGAAAATGAGATTTTCTTTACTATTGCATTGTCAGGCTGTGAATTTTCTGAACTATTATGCTCTCCTTCCCTTATAAAACTGAATGCCTTTAACAGCACCCAAGTTACATCTTGAATGATTTGCTGCTTAGAAATTTCTTCCACCAGGCCACCTACAGAATAGGAGAACATTTTTGCAAGCTACCCATCTGACAAAGGTCTAATATCCAGAATATACAAGGAACTCACACAAATTTGTGGAAAAAACCCCACAAACAACCCCATCAAAAAGTGGGCAAAGGATAGGAACAGACACTTCTCAAAAGAAGACATTTATGTGGCCAAAAAACATACAAAAAAAAAGCTCAACATCACTGATCATTAGAGAAATACAAATCAAAACCACAATGAGATACCATCTCATGCCAGTCAGAATGATGATTATGAAAAAGTCAAGAAACAATAGATGCTGGAGGCTGTGAAGAAATAGGAATGCTTTGACACTGTTGGTGGGAATGTAAATTAGTTCAACCATTGTGGAAGACAGTGTGGAAACTCCAAAAGGATCTAGGACCAGAAATACCATTTGACCGAGCAATCCCATTACTGGGTATATGCCCAAAGAAAATAGATCATTCTACTATAAAGATACGCGCACACTATGTTCATTGCAGCACTATTTACAATAGCAAAAACAATGGAACCAACCCTAATGCCCATCAGTGATAGACTGGATAAAGAAAATGTGGTACATATACACCATGGAATACTGTGCAGCCATAAAAAGGAATGAGATCACATCCTTTGCAGGGACATGGATGCAGCTGGACGCCACCATCCTCAGCAGACTAACACAGGAACTGAAAACCAAACACCACATGTTCTCACACATAAGTGGGAGTTGAACAAGAAGAACACATGGACACAGGGAGGGGAACATCACACACTGGGGTCAGTCGGGAGGTAGGGGGTGAGGGGAGGGATAGCATCAGGATAAATAGCTAATGCATGCGGGGCTTAAAACCTAGATGACGAGTAGATGGGTGCAGCAAACCACTGTGGCATACGTATACCTATGTAATGAACCTGCATATTCTGTGCATAAATCCCAGAATTTAAAATAAAATAAAATAAAATAAAATAAATTTATTCCACGAGATACCCTAAACCATATCTCTCAAGTTCAAAGTTTCAGAAATTTCTAGGGCATGGGCAAAATGCTGCCAGTCCCTTTGCTAAAACATAACAAGAATCACCTTTGCTTCAGTTCCCAACAAGTTTCTCATCTCCATCTGAGACCACCTCAGTCTGGACTTTATTGTCCTTATCACTATCAGCATTTTAGGCAAAGCCATTTAACAAGTCTCTAGGAAGTTCCAAACTTTCTCAAATTGTCCTGTCTTCTTCTGAACACTCCAAACGGTTCCAACCTCTGCCAACCAGTTCTAAAGTTGCTTCCATAGTTTTGAGTATCTTTTCAGCAGTGCCCCTCTCTACAGGTACCAATTTACCGTATTAGTCCATTTTTGCGCTGCTGATAAAGACATACCTAAGACTGTGCAATTTATACAGGAAAGAAGTTTATTGGACTTACAATTCCACAAGTCTGGGGAGGCCTCACAATCATGGTGGAAGGTGAAAGGCATGTCTCACATGGCAGCAGACAAGAGAAGAGAGATTGTGCAGGCAAACTCCCATTTTTAAAATCATCAAATCTCATAAGACTATTCACAATCATGAGAACAGTGCAGGAAAGACCCGCCCCCATAATTCGATCACCTCCCACCGGGTTCCTCCCATGACAAGTGACAACTGTAGGAGTTACAATTCAAGATGAAGTTTTGGTGGAGACAAAGCCTACCCATATCGAAAGCCATCCCAAGAAAGATGGGCAACAAGAATCCCAGACTGTGAACACTACAATGAACACCTAACTCCTCAATACACAGACATAAACAAACAACTACGAGCATCAAGAACATCCAGGAAAACATATTCTCACCAAAGGAGCCACATAAAACATCACAGATCAATCCTGAAGGAACAGAGATATATGCCCTTTCAGACAGACAATTCAAAATATCTGCTTTGAGAAAACTCAAAGAGATTCAAGATGGCACAGGGTATGAATTTAGAATTCTATCAGATAAACTAACAAAGAGATAGAAATAATTTAAAAGTATCGAGCAGAAATTATGGAGTTGAAAATTGAAACTGGCATACTAAAGAATGCATCAGACTCTTTAACAGCAGAATTAATCAAGCAGAAGAAATAATTAGTGAACGTAAAGACAGGCTATTTGAAAAGTCAATGCAGATAAAAGAAAAAAGAATATGGAAGCATAAAACACACCTGAAGGCTATTGCTATCTAGGTAATAACCTTGAAAGGGCACATATAAGAGTTACTGGCCTTCAAGAGGAGGTAGAGAAACAGATAGGGGTAGAAAGTATATTTAAATGGATAATATTAGGAAATTCCTCAAACCTAGAGAATGATATCAACATTCAAGTACAAGAAAGTTATAGAACACCAAGCAGATTTAACCCAAAGAAGACTACCTCAAGGCATTTAATAATCAAATTCCCAAAGGTCAATTCCAAGGAAAAGAACCTAAAAGCAGCAAGACAGAAGAAACAAATAACATGCAACAAAGTTCCATTACATCTGGCAGCAGACTTTTCAGTCAAAACCTTACAGGCCAGAGGAGAGTGGCAGGACATATTTAAAGTGCTGAAGGAAAAAAAAAACTTTTACCAGATAATAGCAAAAATTGGCAAAAATATCCTTGGAGCACGAAGGAGAAATACTTTCCCAGATAAACAAAAGCTGAGGAATTTCATAAACACCAGATATGTGCTACAAGAAATGCTAAAGGGATTTCTTCAATCTGAAAGAAAAGGACATTAATGAGCAGGAAGAAATCATCCACAGGCATAAAGCTCACTGGTGACAGTAAGCACACAGAAAAACACAGAATAATATAACACTGTAACTGTGGTGTATAAACTACTGTTATCCTAAGCAGAAAGGCTAAACAATTAATCATTCAAAAATAATAATTATAGGACAATATAATAAGATATAAACAGAACCAAAAAAGTTAAAAAGCAGGAAAACAAAGTTAAGGTGAAAGTTTTTATTAGTTTTATTTTTACTTGTTTGTTTATGCAAACAATGTTAAGTTGTTATTAGCTTAAAATAATGAGTTATAAGATGATATTTGCAAGACTTATGGTAATCTAAAACGTTACAATGGATATACAAAAAATAAAGACCAAGAAATTAAATCTTGCCAACAGAAAAAATCACCTTCAGTAAATGTAAGACAGGAAGGATGAAGAGAAGGAAGAGAAGATCACAAAACAAACAGAAAACCAATAACAAAAAGGAAGGAGTAAGTCTTATCAATAATTACATTGAATATAAATAGACCAAACACTCCAATCAAACAACATAAAACAGCTGAATGGATAAAAAAAGTGATTCCCATTGATGTGCTGATTACAATAAACTTAGTTCATCTATAAATATACACATAGACTGAAACTTTAAAAAATGAAAAAAGATATTCTGTGTCAATGGAAACCACAAAAGAGCAGGAGTAGCCATACTTGTATCGTACAAAATGGATTTCAAGGCAAAAATGGAAAAAAGAGATAAAGAAAGTTATAATGATAAAGTGGTCAATTCAGAAAGAGGATATTACAATGGTAAATAAATATTCACCCAATGCTGGAGCAGCCAAATATATATATATATATATAAATTAGAGCTAAAGAGAGTAATAGATCCCAATACAACAATAGCTGGAGACTTCAGCACCCCACTTTTAGCACTGGACAGATCTTTCAGGCAGCAAATTAAACATCTGACTTAATCTGCACTATAGAGTAAATGGACCTAATAGATATTCACAGAACATTTCAGCCAACAGCTGCAGAATATGCATTCTTTTCTTCAGCACATGGATCATTCTCAAGGATAGACCATACCTTAAGTCACAAAATGGGTCTTTAAACATCCAAAAAACTGAAATCATATCAAGCATCTTCTAAAAACACCATTTGATAAGTCTAGAAATCAATAACAAGAGGTATTTGGGAACTATCCAAAGACATGGAAATTAAATATAATGCTGAATTATCAGTGGGTCAATGAAGAAATGAAGAAGAAAATTGAAAAATGTTTTAAGACAAATGATAATAAAAACACAACATACCAAAACCTATGGAAACAGCAAAAGTACTACTAAGAGGAAAGTTTATAGCTGTTTAAGCACCTACATTACAAAAAAAAAAAAAAAAAAAAGAAAGAAAAACTTCAAATACATAACCTAACTATGCATCTTAAAAAACTGGAAAAACAAGAGCAAACCAAACTCATCATTAACAGAAGAAAATAAATAATAAAGATTGGAGGAGAAATAAATGAAATTGAAATAAGGAAATGATACAAAAGATCAATGAAATGAAAAGTTGGCTTTTTGAAGACATAATTGACAAACTTTTAGGCAAACTAAGAAGAAAGAGAGAAGATACAAATATATAAAATCAGCGATGAAAAAGGAGACATCATGACTGAAACCACGTAATTTAAAGGATTAAAGGACTAATTTAAAGGATTATAAGCCACTTTGTGTCTATAAATTGGAAAACCTAGAAGAAATGAATTAATTCATAGACACATACAATCTACAAATATTGAAGCATGCAGAAATCCAAAACCCGAACAGATCGCTAACAGGTAATAAGAACAAAACAATAATATGAAATTTCCAGAAAAAAAAGGCCTAGGACCCAATGGCTTCACTGTTTAATTCTACCAAACATTTATAGAAGAACTAATGCCAATCCAATTCAAACTATTCCAAAGAATAAAGCAGAAGGGAATACTTCCAAATTCATTCTATGAGGCCAGTATTACTCTCATACCAAAAGCAAAGACATGTCAAAAAAGAAAACTACAAGCCAATACCTCTGATGAATATTGATGCAAAAAATCCTCAAGAAAATACTAGCAAACTTAATCCAACAATACATTTAAAAAGATCTTTTGCTGGGCCCAGTGACTATGGCTAAAATCCCAGTACTTTGGGAGGCTGAGGTGGGCAGATTGCTTGAGCCCAGGAGTTCAAGACCAGCCTGGGCAACATGTAGAACCCTATAGCTACAAAAATTTAGCCAGGCATGGTGGCACACACCTTTAGTCCCAGTTCCTTGGGAGGCTGAGATGGGAGAATCACATGAGCCCAAGAAGTTGAGACTACAGTGAGCCGTCATTGCACTCATCTCAAAAAAGAAAAACAAAAAGAAAAGAAAAGAAAAGAAAAAAAAATCATCCATCATGGCCAAGTGAGATTTATCATAGGGATTCAAGAATTATTCAACATATGCAAATCAATTGATGTGATACATCATAGCAACAGAATGAAGGATAAAACTATATGATCATTTCAACTGATCCCAGAAAAGCATTTGATAAAATTCAACATCCCTTCATGATAAAAAAAAAAAACCCTTAAAAAACTGGAGATAGAAGAAACGTACCTCAATATAATAAAAGCCATATACAACAGACCCACAGTGAGTATCACATGGAATGGGAAAAAACTGAAAGCCATTCCTCTAACATCTGGAACACAACAAGGATACCCACTTTAACCACTGTTATTCAACATAGGACTGAAAAGTCCTAGCTAGTGCAATTAAACAAGAGAAAGAAGTAAAGGGCATCCAAATTGGAAAGGAAGAAGTAAAATTATCTCGGTTTGCTGATGATATGATCTTTTACTTGGAAAAACCTAAGGACCCCACAAGAACACGCTTAGAACTGGTAAACAAATTTAGTAAAATTGCAGGATAGAAAATAAACATGCAAAAATCAGTATCATTTCTATATGCTACAGTGACCAATGTAAAAAGGAAAAAAAAAAATGTAAGCCCATTTACAATAGCCACAAATAAAAATGAATACCAAGGAATTAACCTAACCAAAGAACTGAGAAATCGAGACAATGAACACTATAAAATAGTGCTGGAAAAAATTGTAGAGGACACAAAAAATGGAAAGGCATTCCGTGTTAATGAATTGGAAGAATGAATATTGTTAAAATGGCCACACTACTCAATGCAATCTCCAGATTCAATGCAATGCCTAACAAAATGCCAATGACATTCTTCACAGAAATAATTTTTAAAAATCCTAAAATTTGTATGCAGCCACCAAACACCCAGAGTAAATAAAGCTATCTTGAGCAAAAGGAATAAAACTGGAGGAATAACATTACATGACTTTAAATTTTACTACAGAGCTATAGTAACAAAAATGGCATGCAATGACATTAAAAACAGACACATAGATCAGTGGAATAGAATAGAGAACCCAGAGATAAATCCATACACCTACAGTGAGCTCCTTTTCAACAAAGGTGCCAAAAACGTACTCTGGGGCAAAGACACTCGCTTCAATAAATGATGTTGGGAAAACTGGATATCCATATGCAGAAGAATGAAACTAGATCCCTGTCTCTCATCATATACAAAAAAAAAAAAAAAAAGTCAAATCATAATGAATTAGACTTAAATCTAAGACATGAAATTATGAAATGAACACAAGAAAATGTTGGAGAAATGCTCCAGGACATTGGTCTGGGCAAAAATTTCAAGTCATACCCTACAAGCAAAGGCTACCAAAGCAAAAATGGACAAATGGCATCATATCAAGTTAAAAAGCTTCTATGCAGCAAAGAAAACATTTTGCCAAGTGAAGAGACAACCCACAGAATGGGAGAAAATATTTAAAAGCTATACATCTGATAAAGGATTAATAACCAGAACATATGAGGAGCTTAAACAACTCTATAGGAAAAAATCTAATAATCCATTAAAAATGGGCAAAAGATTTCAATAGATATTTCTAAAAACTGGAAATACAAATAGCAAACAGGTATATGAAAAGTTGTTCAACAGTGATTATTAGAGAAGTGTAAATCAAAACTACAATGATATATAATGTCACCCCAATTAAAATGAAACATCTAAAGTCAGGCAATAACAAATGTTGGCTGGGATGTGGAGTATAGGGAACTCTTGTACACTGTTAGTGGGAATGTAAATTAGCACAACCATTATGGAAAAATTTTGGAGGTTCCTCAAAAAACTAGAAATAAAGTTACCATACAATCCTGCCATCCCACTGCTGTATATATACCCCAAAGAAAGGAAACCAGTATAATCAAGTGATATCTGCACCCTCATGTTTGTTGCGGCACTGTTCACTGTAGCCAAGATTTGAAAGCAATCTAAGTGTCCATCAACAGACAAATGGATAAAAGAAATCATATGTATACACAATGATATTCAACCATAGAAAGACTGAGATCCTGTCATTTGCAACAGCATGGATGGAACTGAAGATCATTGGGTTAAGTGAAATAACCCAGGCACAGAAAGACAAACTTTGCATGCTTTCACTTGTTTGTGGGATCTAAAAATGAAAACTATTGAACTCATGGACATTGAGAGTAGACGGATGGTTACCAGAGGCTGGGGAGGGTAGTTTAAGGGTTGGAGGAGATGGGGATGGTTAATGAGTAAACAAATAAAATAGAAAGAATGAATAAGACCTAGTATTTTCTAGCACAACAGGGTGACTATAGTCAATAATAATTAAACTGTACATTTTAAAATAACATAAAGTGTAATTGGATTGCTTGTAACACAAAGCATAAATGCTTGAGGGAATAGATGCACTATTTACCATGATGTGATTATTACACATTGCACACCTGTACCAAAGTATCTCCTCTACCCCGTAAATATATATATATACCTACTATACCCACAAAAATTAAAAAATTAAAAAAGAAAACTAAAAAAAAATCTTTGCCCAACCAGAAAATATTATAATGTTGTAAAACCACTCAGTTACTATTTAAAAATATAGCTTGACTGGGTACGATGGCTCACACCTGTAATCCCACCACTTTGGGAGGCCGAGGTGGGCAGATCACGAGGTCAAGAGATTGACACCATCCTGGCCAGCAAGGTGAAACCCCGTCTCTTCTAAAAATACAAAACTTAGCTGGGCATGGTGGTGAGCACCTGTAGCCCCAACTACTCGGGAAGCTGAGGGAGGAGAATTGTTTGAACCCGGGAGGTGGAGGCTGTATTGAGCTGAGATCGTGCCACTGCACTCCAGCCTGTCCACAGAGCAAGACTCCATCTCAAAAAAAAAAAAAAAAAAAGAAATATAGCTTAACTGAAATGTTGAAATCTACTTGTTGTTTCTCTTTGTGTCTTATTGGCCTGATTTTCTAGTATCAATCAACACCCTCGTCTGAAATGGACAAATCAATTAAGATTTCTCTTTACTTAATAGGTGATATAATAAGGTTTTAAATTATGAAAAATTATGTTCAAATGCAATGTTCATTAAGCAACATTTCTAAAATCCAAAAAGCTTCTCTTTATTTTTGTAAATATTTTATACTACCTAATATTCAAAACAATTTTGAAATGTACTCCCTCTTCCCCATTTCTTTGCAAAAAGTTTCCTAAAACAGCATATGCTACTATAAGGCTAAACAACAACTCACCTATACTAGGATTATATTGGTAAACTAAAGGAAGTGTATATGGTCGTCTTTCATATATGGTGAATTTAGATAAATTTTGACAAAAGAATCTGAATTACATTGGGAGCTCTACAATCTCATATTCATTATAAATGCCTGATTTCCTCCAACTTCAGATGATGTCATATATTTTAAGTTTTAACCAGAAAGAGGGAGAAATTTCAGCCTCACTTGAATGCCCAAAGTGAAATTGAGATCAGTGGCAATCCAATAAACTGGGATAGAAAGACAGCAGTAACGGGAGAAGGATTAGAACATATAAAATAATGCTAATTATGCTCAATTATTACCCGTGGGAGGTGGTGATAAAAGGGACACTGGACTTCAGATATGATCTTCGAAAACTTTGCCATCAGTCAACTTGCTCCAAAAGACTAGGGCCATTGAAGTCTCCTTTAATCAGCAGTTGTCCTTATCCTGTAGCAGATGTGCATTTTACCAACAAACTGAGCCACGTTCTCCTAATTCATAAGCTACTCCTGGGGAGTGCAATAAGCCTTTCTGGAAGCTACATTAACTCTTTAAAGCACTGAAGCAGTAATTTTCAATGGTATCCTTCTGGCCCAACAAAAAGACAAGAAAATGGCAAAACCAAGAGTATGTGTATATTGCTCATAATGGGTCATTGATTCTTCCTTCCAACCTGTCACAATTTGCAATTTTAGCAAAAAAAATACCAGAAGGAGAACAAAGACAGCTTGTCTTTGCTGTTTCTATTATTGCTGTGTTTTTGGCCTCCTTTTTACCAATGTTTATACCTGTTGAGTCCTAGAGAAAGTATTCAGAGGGCAAACAAGTAGGAAGTAATTCATGAGTATCTGAGTTTCATGGTATTTCAAAAATGAAATGTGATAATAACTTACAAATGGCAATTCAGAGAGAAGAGCAAAGAAGCTAGTTTGAGTAAGGGAGAAAGTAGTAGGAAAAAAAATAGTAGACCTGAAGGAAGATCTCACAGGGCCTTGTAGACCACTGTAAGGGCCTTGGGTCTTACTCTAAATGAGAAGCAGACGTTGGAGATTTGAAAAGAGGAATTAGCTGGCTTCCTTTAATAGAACCTCTCCGTGCTATATTGAGAAGAGAGTGTGATAAAGAAGATGTGAAAACAGGAGACAATTATAGACTATGGGAATAATTCAGGTGAAAGATAATGGTGATTTGGACCAGTGTAGAAATAGTGAAGATGGTAAGAAATGGTTGGTTAATAAACTGTAGGCCCGACTTCTATTCATAAGCAAGAAGCTTAGAAATAAGGATCAAATTTTCAAGTCTGTCTTAATCCTTACTGTCACCATCTTACAGAATATGAAGTATGTAATATTACCCATGGATATACTTTGGAGAGTTTCTGCCAATTTTTCAAGACTTCCCTCACAGTGTGATCTTTAAATTTTAACACTTACCTTTGTTTCTCTTAGTTAATAAGCTTTTGATGGCACTGACTATGCAGGGAGCATTACACTTGTCACTATAAGACAATTAAATAATAATATTTAGAAAACTCTAAACTTAAATGGTAAGTTAAACTCTTAAGGGTAAGATTAGATATTTAGAAAGCTGGGACAAGCATCATTAAAAAATTTAAAAAGTTCACAGTCTGGATTCATCTATGAAAAATTGAAAGAGAGAAAATAAAGTCAACTGGAGAAAGCCTATAAATGCTTTTCAGCAAGAAAACATCAAATATAAAATATGCATAATTCAGATGGAAAGAAAATGACATAATAAGTTGAATTTGCTTGCAATTCAATGACATGACAATGGTCATACACACATTTGTAAAAATAACTTAGATCTTGTGTCCTGGCTGAAACATTGAATATTAACATTGAATATTAAGTCAGTTCCCATTGGATTATTATAGTTTTCTTTATATAAGTGAATTTCACTATATTTTTGCAGCTATATTGCAATATTATATGTATTTTATAATGCTTTTTTTTTTTTTTTTTTTTTTTTTTTTTTTTTTTAAATTTATTTATTATTATTATACTTTAAGTTGTAGGGTACATGTGCATAACGTGCAGGTTTGTTACATATGTATACTTGTGCCATGTTGCTGTACTGCACCCATCAACTCGTCATTTACATCAGGTATAACTCCCAACGCAATCCCTCCCCCCTCCCCCCTCCCCATGATAGGCCCCGGTGTGTTATGTTCCCCTTCCTGAGTCCGAGTGATCTCATTGTTCAGTTCCCACCTATGAGTGAGAACATGCGGTGTTTGGTTTTCTGTTCTTGCGATAGTTTGCTAAGAATGATGGATTCCAGCTGCATCCAAGTCCCTACAAAGGACTCAAACTCATCCTTTTTTATGGCTGCATAGTATTCCATGGTGTATATGTGCCACATTTTCTTAATCCAATCTGTCACTGATGGACATTTGGGTTGATTCCAAGTCTTTGCTATTGTGAATAGTGCTGCAATAAACATACGTGTGCATGTGTCTTTATAGCAGCATAATTTATAATCCTTTGGGTATATACCCAGTAATGGGATGGCTGGGTCATATGGTACATCTAGTTCTAGATCCTTGAGGAATCGCCATACTGTTTTCCATAATGGTTGAACTAGTTTACAATCCCACCAACAGTGTAAAAGTGTTCCTATTTCTCCACATCCTCTCCAGCACCTGTTGTTTCCTGACTTTTTAATGATTGCCATTCTAACTGGTGTGAGATGGTATCTCATTGTGGTTTTGATTTGCATTTCTCTGATGGCCAGTGATGATGAGCATTTTTTCATGTGTCTGTTGGCTGTATGAATGTCTTCTTTTGAGAAATGTCTGTTCATGTCCTTTGCCCACTTTTTGATGGGGTTGTTTGTTTTTTTCTTGTAAATTTGTTTGAGTTCTTTGTAGGTTCTGGATATTAGCCCTTTGTCAGATGAGTAGATTGCAAAAATTTTTTCCCATTCTGTAGGTTGCCTGTTCACTCTGATGGTAGTGTCTTTTGCTGTGCAGAAGCTCTTTAGTTTAATGAGATCCCATTTGTCAATTTTGGCTTTTGCTGCTGTTGCTTTTGGTGTTTTAGACATGAAATCTTTGCCCATGCCTATGTCCTGAATGGTACTACCTAGGTTTTCCTCTAGGATTTTTATGGTATTAGGTCTAACATTTAAGTCTCTAATCCATCTTGAATTAATTTTCGTATAAGGAGTAAGGAAAGGATCCAGTTTCAGCTTTCTACTTATGGCTAGCCAATTTTCCCAGCACCATTTATTAAATAGGGAATCCTTTCCCCATTTCTTGTTTCTCTCAGGTTTGTCAAAGATCAAATGGTTGTAGATGTGTGGTATTATTTCTGAGGACTCTGTTTTGTTCCATTGGTCTATATCTCTGTTTTGGTACCAGTACCATGCTGTTTTGATTACTGTAGCCTTGTAGTATAGTTTGAAGTCAGGTAGCGTGATGCCTCCAGCTTTGTTCTTTTGACTTAGGATTGTCTTGGAGATGCGGGCTCTTTTTTGGTTCCATATGAACTTTAAAGCAGTTTTTTCCAATTCTGTGAAGAAAGTCATTGGTACCTTGATGGGGATGGCATTGAATCTATAAATAACCTTGGGCAGTATGGCCATTTTCACGATATTGATTCTTCCTATCCATGAGCATGGTATGTTCTTCCATTTGTTTGTGTCCTCTTTTATTTCACTGAGCAGTAGTTTGTAGTTCTCCTTGAAGAGGTCCTTTACATCCCTTGTAAGTTGGATTCCTAGGTATTTGATTCTCTTTGAAGCAATTGTGAATGGAAGTTCATTCCTGATTTGGCTCTCTGTTTGTCTGTTACTGGTGTATAAGAATGCTTGTGATTTTTGCACATTAATTTTGTATCCTGAGACTTTGCTGAAGTTGCTTATCAGCTTAAGGAGATTTTGGGCTGAGACAATGGGGTTTTCTAAATATACAATCATGTCATCTGCAAACAGGGACAATTTGACTTCTTCTTTTCCTAACTGAATACCCTTGATTTCTTTCTCTTGCCTAATTGCCCTAGCCAGAACTTCCAACACTATGTTGAATAGGAGTGGTGAGAGAGGGCATCCCTGTCTTGTGCCAGTTTTCAAAGGGAATTTTTCCAGTTTTTGCCCATTCAGTATGATATTGGCTGTGGGTTTGTCATAAATAGCTCTTATTATTTTGAGGTACGTTCCATCAATACCGAATTTATTGAGCGTTTTTAGCATGAAAGGCTGTTGAATTTTGTCAAAAGCCTTTTCTGCATCAATTGAGATAATCATGTGGTTCTTGTCTTTGGTTCTGTTTATATGCTGGATTATGTTTATTGATTTGCGAATGTTGAACCAGCCTTGCATCCCAGGGATGAAGCCCACTTGATCATGGTGGATAAGCTTTTTGATGTGTTGCTGAATCCGGTTTGCCAGTATTTTATTGAGGATTTTTGCATCGATGTTCATCAGGGATATTGGTCTAAAATTCTCTTTTTTTGTTGTGTCTCTGCCAGGCTTTGGTATCAGGATGATGTTGGCCTCATAAAATGAGTTAGGGAGGATTCCCTCTTTTTCTATTGCTTGGAATAGTTTCAGAAGGAATGGTACCAACTCCTCCTTGTACCTCTGGTAGAATTCAGCTGTGAATCCATCTGGTCCTGGACTTTTTTTGGTTGGTAGGCTATTAATTGTTGCCTCAATTTCAGAGCCTGCTATTGGTCTATTCAGGGATTCAACTTCTTCCTGGTTTAGTCTTGGAAGAGTGTAAGTGTCCAGGAAATTATCCATTTCTTCTAGATTTTCCAGTTTATTTGCGTAGAGGTGTTTATAGTATTCTCTGATGGTAGTTTGTATTTCTGTGGGGTCGGTGGTGATATCCCCTTGATCATTTTTAATTGCGTCGATTTGATTCTTCTCTCTTTTCTTCTTTATTAGTCTGGCTAGTGGTCTGTCAATTTTGTTGATCTTTTCAAAAAACCAACTCCTGGATTCATTGATTTTTTGGAGGGTTTTTTGTGTCTCTATCTCCTTCAGTTCTGCTCTGATCTTAGTTATTTCTTGCCTTCTGCTAGCTTTCGAATGTGTTTGCTCTTGCTTCTCTAGTTCTTTTAATTGCGATGTTAGAGTGTCAATTTTACATCTTTCCTGCTTTCTCTTGTGGGCATTTAGTGCTATAAATTTCCCTCTACACACTGCTTTAAATGTGTCCCAGAGATTCTGGTATGTTGTATCTTTGTTCTCATTGGTTTCAAAGAACATCTTTATTTCTGCCTTCATTTCGTTATGTACCCAGTAGTCATTCAGGAGCAGGTTGTTCAGTTTCCATGTAGTTGAGCGGTTTTGAGTGAGTTTCTTAGTCCTGAGTTCTAGTTTGATTGCACTGTGGTCTGAGAGACAGTTTGTTATAATTTCTGTTCTTGTACATTTGCTGAGGAGTGCTTTACTTCCAATTACGTGGTCAATTTTGGAGTAAGTATGATGTGGTGCTGAGAAGAATGTATATTCTGTTGATTTGGGGTGGAGAGTTCTATAGATGTCTATTAGGTCTGCTTGCTGCAGAGATGAGTTCAATTCCTGGATATCCTTGTTAACTTTCTGTCTCGTTGATCTGTCTAATGTTGACAGTGGAGTGTTGAAGTCTCCCATTATTATTGTATGGGAGTCTAAGTCTCTTTGTAAGTCTCTAAGGACTTGCTTGATGAATCTGGGTGCTCCTGTATTGGGTGCATATATATTTAGGATAGTTAGCTCTTCCTGTTGAATTGATCCCTTTACCATTATGTAATGTCCTTCTTTGTCTCTTTTGATCTTTGATGGTTTAAAGTCTGTTTTATCAGAGACTAGTATTGCAACCCCTGCTTTTTTTTGTTCTCCATTTGCTTGGTAAATCTTCCTCCATCCCTTTATTTTGAGCCTATGTATGTCTCTGCGTGTGAGATGGGTCTCCTGAATACAGCAGACTGATGGGTCTTGACTCTTTATCCAGTTTGCCAGTCTGTGTCTTTTAATTGGAGCATTTAGTCCATTTACGTTTAAGGTTAAGATTGTTATGTGTGAACTTGATCCTGCCATTATGATATTAACTGGTTATTTTGCTCATTAGTTGATGCAGTTTCTTCCTAGCCTCAATGGTCTTTACATTTTGGCATGTTTTTGCAATGGCTGGTACCGGTTGTTCCTTTCCATGTTGAGTGCTTCCTTCAGGGTCTCTTGTAAGGCAGGCCTAGTGGTGACAAAATCTCTAAGCATTTGCTTATCTGTAAAGTATTTTATTTCTCCTTCACTTATGAAACTTAGTTTGGCTGGATATGAAATTCTGGGTTTAAAATTCTTTTCTTTAAGAATGTTGAATATTGGCCCCCACTCTCTTCTGGCTTGTAGAGTTTCTGCTGAGAGATCTGCTGTTAGTCTGATGGGCTTCCCTTTGTGGGTAACCCGACCTTTCTCTCTGGCTGCCCTTAAGATTTTTTCCTTCATTTCAACTTTGGTGAATCTGGCAATTATGTGTCTTGGAGTTGCTCTTCTGGAGGAGTATCTTTGTGGCGTTCTCTGTATTTCCTGGATTTGAATGTTGGCCTGCCCTACTAGGTTGGGGAAGTTCTCCTGGATGATATCCTGAAGAGTGTTTTCCAACTTGGTTCCATTTTCCCCCTCACTTTCAGGCACCCCAATCAGACGTAGATTTGGTCTTTTTACATAATCCCATACTTCTTGCAGGCTTTGTTCATTTCTTTTTCTTCTTTTTTCTTTTGGTTTCTCTTCTCGCTTCATTTCATTCATTTGGTCCTCAATCGCTGATACTCTTTCTTCCAGTTGATCGAGTCGGTTACTGAAGCTTGTGCATTTGTCACGTATTTCTCGTGTCATGGTTTTCATCTCTTTCATTTCGTTTAGAACCTTCTCTGCATTAATTACTCTAGCCATCAATTCTTCCACTTTTTTTTCAAGATTTTTAGTTTCTTTGCGGTGGGTACGTAATTCCTCCTTTAGCTCTGAGAAATTTGATGGACTGAAGCCTTCTTCTCTCATCTCGTCAAAGTCATTCTCCGTCCAGCTTTGATCCGTTGCTGGCGATGAGCTGCGCTCCTTTGCCGGGGGAGATGCGCTCTTATTTTTTGAATTTCCAGCTTTTCTGCCCTGCTTTTTCCCCATCTTTGTGGTTTTATCTGCCTCTGGTCTTTGATGATGGTGATGTACTGATGGGGTTTTGGTGTAGGTGTCCTTCCTGTTTGATAGTTTTCCTTCTAACAGTCAGGACCCTCAGCTGTAGGTCTGTTGGAAATTGCTTGAGGTCCACTCCAGACCCTGTTTGCCTGGGTATCAGCAGCAGAGGCTGCAGAAGATAGAATATTTCTGAACAGCGAGTGTAGCTGTCTGATTCTTGCTTTGGAAGCTTCCTCTCAGGGGTGTACTCCTCCCTGTGAGGTGTGGGGTGTCAGACTGCCCCTAGTGGGGGATGTCTCCCAGTTAGGCTACTCAGGGGTCAGGGACCCGCTTGAGCAGGGGGTCTGTCCCTTCTCAGATCTCAACCTCCGTGTTGGGAGATCCAGTGCTCTCTTCAAAGCTGTCAGACAGAGTCGTTTGCGTCTGTGCAGAGGTGTCTGTGTGTCTTAGTTTACTGTGCCCTGTCCCCAGAGGTGGAGTCTACAGAGACAGGCAGGTTTCCTTGAGCTGCTGTGAGCTCCACCCAGTTCGAGCTTCCCAGCAGCTTTGTTTACCTACTTAAGCCTCAGCAATGGCGGGCGCCCCTCCCCCAGCCTCGCTGCTGCCTTGCCGGTAGATCACAGACGGCTGCGCTAGCAACCAGGGAGGCTCCCTGGGTGTGGGAACCTCCCGGCCAGGTGTGGGATATGATCTCCTGGTGTGCCTGTTTCCTAAAGCGCAGTATTGGGGTGGGAGTTACCCGATTTTCCAGGTGTTGTGTGTCTCAGTTCCCCTGGCTAGGAAAAGGGACTCCCTTCCCCCTTGCGCTTCCCAGGTGAGGCAATGCCTCGCCCTGCTTCAGCTCTCGCTGGTCGGGCTGCAGCAGCTGATCAGCTCCGATCGTCCGGCACTCCCCAGTGAGATGAACCCAGTACCTCAGTTGAAAATGCAGAAATCACCGGTCTTCTGTGTCGCTCGCGCTGGGAGTTGGAGACTGGAGCTGCTCCTATTCGGCCATCTTGCTCCGCCCCTATAATGCTTTTTTTATGCATGGACTAACTACTAAGCATAATTGATAAATCTAATATTCATGGATTAGTGAAAAGGAGAGTGATATGTTATTACTTTCATGCTTCTCTTGCTATGCTATATATAAGATGTAATAAACTTAATTTATGACTACCATTTCTCTTTCTTGGCCATAATAAACATGGTCCCTAGGGCTATTTAACTGTTCTGCATATCTCCTGTCCTTCGGTTAAGAAACAATTAGTAAAAATTGCTTCGACTCCCTATGTTCTATATTATTTGACATCTACATAAGTAGTAGATGTAAATTTGGCTACTGTGAAGGCATTTAAATCCCAGCTAGGAGTTTTCTTTTACAGGCCAACAAGCCCCTTGGTAATTGTATTCCAATGAAATAAGAAAGCTAAATTATTAGAGCATAACAACATATTATCATATTGTTACAAAAATGACACTCATTGAGACACATTCATACATAAATATAATATACAAATAAGGCACATTATATGTGGCATACGCTATGTGTGTGTGCTGTGTGTGTGTATATACACACAAACACACAAATACTGGATATTTTAGCACAAGGAAGAAATTTAAAACCTGTACCTTAACAAAATACAAAACATAGCCACTAAAATGGCAATATGTATCCCTTATGATTGTGTAGAATAAACAGTCATCACATTCACATTCCCAAAGAAGAGAGGACAAAAGATGAAGAAAGATAGGCTAAATTCCAAGTGGATACAATTCTCTCCTTTTAGTGTAGAAGTGTTCCTTTATGGCATCAGAGTAGCAATTTTCCTCCCAGCATCTACCTTCTAATCAGGGAACAGGGAATAGAACCCCCAGGTAATAACTATGTTCATCTGCTTCTATTCTCACATGACACATGGAGAAGAAAACAGGTAATAGAGTAAGAGTTTTCTTTTCTCCTTTCTACCTGTGCTCTACCCGTATGTAATGTTTGACATAAGAACCACAGTACTCAGAAACACATGCTCACAGGGATTTAATGCCTAAAATTGGAAAATTATTCCTCCTCCAAATTCCAAAGGGCAATCCATAGATACTGTTTTGTTTCATTCACATCACTTGTTAAACCCCTATCATTTTCTCTTAAGAGTGGATAATGAATGTTCCTTGAGTCTTATGGGAAATGCATCTCCTCTTTTACCCACACATTCCTCCAATGTGAGTGATCTGCAGCAGGAGTCAGCATCTTTTTTTTTTTTTTTCTGTAAAAAGGCAGATAGTAAATAATTTATGATTGTTGAACCATATGGTTTCTACTGCAAGTAGTCATCCTGACACTGTAGTGTGAAAGCAGCAATAGGCAATACGTAAATGAATGGCTGTGGCTGTGTTCCAATAAAACTTCATTTATGGACACTGAAATATCACGTAGTTTTCACATATCACAAAACATTGTCCTTCTTTTGATTTTTTCTTAACTTTTAAGTTCAGAGGTACATGTGGAGGTTTGTTATATAGGTAAACTTGTGTCATGGGGGTTTGTTGTACAGGTTATTTTATCACCCAGGAATTATGCTTAGTACCCATTAGTTATTTTTCCTGATCCTCTCCCTCCTCCCACCTTCCACCCTCCAGTAGGCCCCAGTGTCTCTTGTTCCCCTCTATGTGTCCAGAAGTTCTCATTGTTTAGGTTCCACTTATAGGTGAGAACATGCGGTATTTGGTTTGCTGTTCCTGTATTAGTTTGCTAAAGTAATGACCCACAGCTTCATCTATATTCCTGAATGATCTCCTTCTTTTTTATGGCTGCATAGTATTCCATGGTGTATATGTACCACATTTTCTTTTCTTTATCCAGTCTATCATCAGTAGGCATTTTGGTTGGTTCCATGTCTTTGCTATTGTAAACAGTGCTGCAATAAACATATGTGTGCTTGTGTCTTTATAGTAGAATGATTTATATTCCTTTGGGTATATACCCAGTATTGGGATTGCTGGATCAAATAGTATTTCTAGATCTAGATCCTTGAAGAATCGCCACACTGTCTTACACAATGGTTGAACTAATTTACATTCCCACCAACAGTGTCAAAATGTTCCTATTTCTCCACAGCCTCCAGCATCTATTGTTTGTTGACTGTTTAATAATTGCCATTCTGACTGGTGTGAGATGGTATTTCACTGTGGTTTTGATTTGTATTTCTCTAATGATCAGTGATGCTGATCTTTTTTTCATGTGTTTGTTGGCCGCATAAACATCTTCTTTTGAGAAGTGTCTGTTCATATCCTTTGCCCACTTTTTGATGGGGTTGTTTGCTTTTTTTCTTGAAAATTTGTGAGAGTTCCTTACAGCTTCTGGATATTACAACTTTGTCAGATGGGTAGATTGCAGAAATTTTCTCCCATTCAGTGGGTTGCTTGTTCAGCCTGATGATAGTTTATTTTGCTATGCAGAAACTCTTTAGTTTAATTAGATACCATTTGTCAATTTTGGCTTTTGTTGCAATTGCTTTTGGTGTTTCCATCATGAAGTCCTTGCCCATGCCTACGTCCTGAATGCTATTGCCTAAGATTTCTTCTTGGGTTTTTATGATTTTGAGTTTTACATTTAAGCCTTTAATCAATCTTCAGTTAATTTTTGTATAAGGTGTAAGGAAGGGGTCCAGTTTCAGTTTTCTGCATATGGCTAGTCAGTTTTCCCAGCACCATTTATTAAATAGGAAATCCTTTTCCCATTGCTTGCTTTTGTCAGGTTCATCAAAGATCAGATGGTTGTAGATGTGTGGTGGTATTTCTGAGGTCTCTATTCTATTCCATTGGACTATATGTCTGTTTTGGTACCAGTACCATGAAGTTTTGCTTATTGTAACCTTGTAGTATAGTTTGAAGTCAGGTAGTATGATGCCTCCAGCTTTGTTTTTGTTTTGTTTTTGTTTTTTTGCTTAGGATTGTCTTGGCTATACGGGCTCTTTTTTGGTTCCATAGGAAATTTAAAGTAGTTTTTGCTAATTTTGTAAAGAATGTCAATGGTAGTTTAACAGGAATAGAATTGAATCTATAGATTACTTTGGGCAGTATGGCCATTTTCACAATATTGATTCTTCCTACCCATGAGTCTGGAATGTTTTCCCTTTTGTTTGTGTCCTCTGCTATTTCTTGAGCAGTGGTTTGTAGTTTTTCTTGAAGACGTCCTTCATATCCCTTGTTAGCTGTATTCCTAGGTATTTTATTCTCTTCATAGCAATGGTGAATGGGAGTTCATTCATGATTTGGCTCTCTGTTTGTCTACTGTCAGTGTATAGGAATGCTTGTGATGTTTGCACATTGATTTTGTATCCTGAGACTTTGCTGAAATTGCTTATCAGCTTAAGTAGTTTTTGATCTGAGACGATGGTGTTTTCTAAATACAGAATCATGTTGCCTGCAAACAGAAACAAGTTGACTTTCTCTCTTCCTATTTGAATACCATTATTTATTTCTCTTGCCTGATTGCCCCAGCTGGAACTTCCAACACTACGTTGAATAGGAGTGGTGAGAGAGGGCATCCTTGTCTTATGCTGGTTTTCAAAGGGAATGCTTCCAGCTTTTGCCCATTGAATATGATATTGGCTGTGAATTTGTCATACATAGCTCTTATTATTTTGAGATATGTTCCATTAATACCTAGTTTATTGAGAGTTTTTATCATAAAGGAATGTTGAGTTTTATCAAAGACCTTTACTGCATGTGTTGAGATAATCATGTGGTTTTAATCATTGGTTCATTTATGTGATGGATCATGTTTATTGATTTGTGTATGTTGAACCAGCCTTGTATCTCAGGGATGAAGTCAACTTGATTGTGGTGGATAGACTTTTTGATGTGCTGCTAGGTTTGGTTTGCCAGTATTTTTCTGAGAATTTTTGCATTGATGTTCATCAGAGATAGTGGCCTGAAGTTTTCTTTTTTTGTTGTGCCTCTGCCAGGCTTTGGTATCAGGATGATGCTGGCCTCATAAAATGAGTTAGGGAGGAGTCCTCCCTTTACAATTGTTTGGAATAGTTTCAGAAGGAATGGTCCCAGCTCCTCTTTTTTTTTTTTTTTTTTTTTTTTTTTTGAGACGGAGTCTCGCTGTGTCTCCCAGGCTGGAGTGCAGTGGCGTGATCTCGGCTCACTGCAAGCTCCGCCTCCCAGGTTCACGCCATTCTCCCGCCTCAGCCTCCCGAGTAGCTGAGACTACAGGCGCCCGCCACCACGCCCAGCTAGTTTTTTGTATTTTTAATAGAGATGGGGTTTCACCGTGTTAGCCAGGATAGTCTAGATCTCCTGACCTCGTGATCCACCCGCCTCGGCCTCCCAAAGTGCTGGGATTACAGGCTTGAGCCACCGCGCCTGGCCCCAGCTCCTCTTTTAACTCTGGTAGAATTCAGTTTTGAATTTATCTGGGTCCTGGGCTGGTTTTTTTTTTTTTTTGGTTGGTAGACTATTAATTACTGTTTCAATTTCAGAACTTGTTACTGGTTTATTCAGGGATTCTACTTCTTCCTGGTTTAGTCTTGGGAGGGTGTAGGAATTTATCCATTTCTTCTAAGTTTGCTAGTTTATTTGTATAGAGGTATTTATAGTATTCTCTGATGATAGTTTGTATTGCTGTGTGGTCAGGGGTGATATTTTCTCTATCATTTTTTATTGTGTCTATTTGATACTTTTCTTCTTTATTAGTCTAACTAGTGGTCTATCTATTGTTAATTTTTTTTTTTAAACTAGCTCCTGGATTCATTGATGTTTTGGAGGGATTTTCGTGTCTCTATCTCCTTCAGTTCTGCTCTGATCTTAATTATTTCTTGTCTTCTGCTAGCTTTTGGATTTGTTTGCTCTTGCTTCTGTAGCTCTTTTATTGATTTGAGATCATTCTAACTTTCTGATGTGGGCATTTAGTGCTATAAATTACTCTCTTATCACTGCTTTAGCTGTGTCCAAGGGATTCTGGTATGTTGTCTCTTTGTTCTCACTGGTTTCAAAGAACTTCTTGATTGCTGCCTTGATTTCATTATTTTCCCAGGAGTCATTCAGGAGCAGTTTGTTCAGTTTCCATGTAGTTGTGCAGTTTTAAGTGAGTTTCTTAATTCTGAGTTCTATTTTGATTGCACTGTGGTCTGAGAGACTGTTTGTTATGATTTCAATTCTTTTGCATTTGCTGAGGAGTGTTTTACTTTGCATTATGTGGTTGATTTTAGAATAAGTGCCATGTGGCACTGAGAAGAATGTATACTCTGTTGATTTATCAAGCAAATGGAAAGCAACAACAACAACAAAAAGCAGGGGTTGCCATCCTTGTCTCTAACAAAACAGACTTTCAACTACCAAAGATTAAGAAAGACAAAAAAGGGCATTACATAATGGTAAAGGATTCAATGCAACAAGAAGAGCTAACTATCCTAAATATATATGCACCTAATATAGGAGCACCCAGATTCATAAAGCAAGTCCTTAGAGACCTACAAAGAGACTTAGACTGGCACACAATAATAGTGGAAGACTTTAACACCCCACTGTCAATATTAGACAGATCAATGAGACAGAAAATTAACAAAGATATTCAGGGGTTGAACTCAGTCCTGGATTGAGTGGACATCTACAGAACTCTCCACCAAAAATCAACAGAGTATACATTCTTCTCAGTGACACATGGCACTTATTCTAAAATCAACCACATAATGCAAAGTAAAACACTCCTCCATCCCTTTATTTTGAGTTTATGTGTGTCTTCACCTGTGGGATGGGTCTCCTGAATACAGCACACTGATGGGTCTTGACTCTTTATCCAATTTGCTAGTCTGTGTCTTTTAACTGGGGGCATTTAGGCCATTTACATTTAAGCTTAATATTGTTATGAGTGAATTTGATATTGTCAGCATCATGCTATCTCATTATTTTGCACACTGGTTGATGCAGTTTCTTCATAGTGTCATTGGTCTTTATATTGGGGTGTGTTTTTGCAGTGGCTGGTACTGATTTTTCCTTGCCATATTTAGTGCTTCCTACAGGAGCTCTTGCAAGGCAGGCCTAGTGATGATGAAATCCTTCAGTATTTCCTTGTCTTCAACAGATTATATTTCTCCTTTGCTTGTGAAGATTAGTTTGGCTGGATATGAAATTCCGAGTTGAAAATGCTTTCCTTTAAGAATGTTGAATATTGGCCCCCACTCTCTTCTGGCTCATAGGGTTTCTACTGAGAGTCTGCGTTAGTCTGATGGGCTTCCTTTGTGGGTGACTTGGCCTTTCTCTCTGGCTGCCCTTAACATTTTTTCCTTCATTTCTACCTTGGAGAATCTAATGATTATGTGTTCTGGAGTTGACCTTCTCAACGGAGTATCTTTGCAGTGTTCTCTGCATTTCCTGAATTTGAATGCTGCCCTGCTTTTCTAGGTTGGGGAAGTTCTCCTGGAAAATAACCCGAAGTGTGTTTTCTAACTTAGTTTCATTCTCCCTGTCTCTTTCAGGTACTCCAATGAATCGTGATTTTACATAGCCCCGTATTTTTCAGAGATTTTATTCATTCCATTTGTTTATTTATTCTCTAATCTTCTCTGCATGCCTTCTATCAACAAGATCATCTTCAACCTCTGATATCCTTTCTTCTGCTTCATTGATTCAGCTATCAATACTTGTGTATGCTTCACAAAGTTCTTGTGCTGTGTTTTTCAACTCCATCAGATAGATCATTTATGTTTCTCTCTATACTGATTATTCTAGTTAGCAGCTCCTGTAACCTTTTATGAAGGTTCTTAGCTTCTTTGCACTAGGTTAGAAAATGCTCCTTTAGTTCAGTATGTTATTACTCACCTTCTGAAGTATACTTCTGTCAGTTTGTCCATCTCATCCTCCAACCAGTTCTGTGCCCTTGCTGGAGAGGCGTTGGGATCATTTGGAGAAGAGGCACTCTGGCCTTTTGGGTTTTCAGCATTTTTTTCATTGATTCTTTCTCATCTTCATGAGTTTGTCCAGTTTTTATCCTTGAGGCTGCTGACCCTTGGATGGGGTTTTGTTGATGCTGTTATTGTTGGTTATGTTTGTTTGTTTTTCTTTCAATGGTTAGGTCTCTCTTCTGTAGGGTGGTTGGAGTTTTCTGGGGGTTCACTTCAGGCCTTATTCATCTGGTTTGCTCCTGTGCCTGGAGATGTCACTCGAGGCGGCTGGAGAACAGCAAAGATGGGTGCGAGTTCCTTCCTCTGGGATCTCTGACCCTGAGGGGCACTGACTGGGTGCCAGTATGTACGCTCCTGAATATGGTGTCTGACAACCCCTTTTGGAGAGTCTCACCCAGTTGGGTGGCACGGGGAGCAAGACCCGTTTAATGAAGCACTTTGACTGTTTCTTGGTGGAGGGAGTGTGTTTCATTGGGGGGAATCCCACTCATTTGGGCAGCCCAGATTTCTCAGAACCAGCAGGAGGAAAGACTATGTCTGCTGGTCCACAGAGACTGAGACCACCCCTCCACCTAGGAACTCAGGCCCAGAGAGATCAGAGTTCTGTCCCTGAGTTTCTGGCTAGAGTTGTTGGAGTTCCTGCAGGGAGGCCCTGCCCAATAAGGAGGAATGTGTCAGGGTCGGGCCTGAAGAGGTGCTCTGTGCCTGGAGTCTGCCACAGCCGGTGTGTTGGGGTGTGGGGGATACCTCTTGGGATCAAGCTGTCCAGACTCCCTGGCTCCAGCAGGGAAAAAGCATGACCTGGAGCTATAGAGATGGCTGCTGCCCTTCCCTTCCCCCAGGAGCTTGGTGTTAGGCAGCTATTAGTCCCAGTGCTGGCTGCCTCCCCTCCCACAAGGAGCTCACACGGCTTAGACAGCAGACAGCAGCAGCTGTGATGCTGGCTGCCCTCCCACGGGAAGACTGGCAAGCTTAAGCCATTTCTTGCTGAGCAGCTTTTGAGAATTTATGCGGCTCCGTTGTTGGGGCCCGGGGCCCTAGTCCCTGGTGGCATGGGCTCAAGAGTGAAATCTTCTGATTCATGGGTTGCACAGTTCAGTGGAAAAGCATGGTTTCCTAGGCTGCATAGCACATTCACTCACTGCCTCCCTTGGCTTAGGATTGGGGGCTCCCCTGCCTCATGTGGCTCTTGGGTGGGCCGCCACAGCACACTGTTCTTCCTTCCTCTCCATAGGCCAAACCAGCTGCCAAGTCAGTTCTGATGACAGAACCTGGATACCTCACTTGCCAGTTCTGGATTTGTATGCTGTTATGGTTCTTTTCCATGGGAACCTCCGATCTCTGCTGCTTCTAGCTGGCCATCTTGGCCCTGCCCCACTGAGATCTTTTTAAATTGTTGATGTGGGCATTTAGTGTTATCAATTTTCCCCTAAACACTGTCTTAGCTGTGTCCCAGCGATTCTTGTATGCTGTATCTTTATTCTCATTAGTTTCAAATAGCTTGATTTCTGGCTCAATTTCATTATTTACCCAAAAGTTATTCAGGAGCAGGTTATTCAGTTTCCATGTAATTGTATGGTTTTAAGAAAACTTCTTAGACTCGATTCCTGATTTAATTGTGCTGTGGTCCAAGAGAGTGGTTATTATAATTTCAGTTCCTTTGCATTTGCCGAAGAGTGTTTGTGTCTGATTATGCGGTTGATTTTAGAGTATATGCCATGTGGTG
Organism: Macaca fascicularis; assembly: GCF_037993035.2. NCBI lineage: Eukaryota > Metazoa > Chordata > Mammalia > Primates > Cercopithecidae > Macaca > Macaca fascicularis. The sequence goes on along the minus strand of NC_088395.1, from coordinate 98,594,301 downwards.
ATGAGAAGAATATATATAATATTGCTTTTGAATGGAACGTTCTGTAGATGTCTATCAGGTCCATTTGATATAGTGTTGAGTTCAGGTCCAGAATTGTAAATGTTCTGCCTCAATGATGTGTGTAATACTGTTAGTGAGGTCAAGGGGGTCTCCTCCTGCTGGGATTCCAGAGGCTCCTGACAAGAGCAGGTTACTCCTGCTCTTTTTTTTTTTTTTTTGACAGTTTAACTCGTCTGTTCCCCTGGGGCCACTGGGGGCCAAAAATGAGTCCTGGTATGAAGTAGCCCCATGCAGTGTTTCCAGCTTCCTTCCTCTTCAGCCCAGCTTCTGTGACTTTCCTCCATCCACTCTCAGTGCCTTACCACTGAAGATCTGTTAGAAGTGTGCCAGTTGTCTTGATCCCTCAGTGTTAGCTGTTCTACTTGGTTGTGTCTATTGAGCCATCTTACCCTCTAAATCTGATTTATTTCAACATTTAAAAATGTTAAAAAACAAAAACAAACAAACAAAAAACCTTGTAGCTCCTGGAAAGATTGTATGTGCCTGGGATTCACAGTTTACTGACCCCGGATTTATAGCATAAAGTCTTTTCTGATACATGTAAGATTATAAACGAAGGTGTAGTGAGGCTCTTCTTTTTCATTGTCAATGGGCAATGTGGGTGTGTGTGTGTGTGTGTACACATGCAAACATGTACATGGCTCTACAAATAATTAGATCACATGGGATAAATGAGGAACATAATAATTAGTATCACATCATAATTAGGTACTATATGAAGCATGGCTATATATTAATACAACTGGTGTTTAACAAACCTATCAGAACAGATATATTTAGACAAATGCCATTAATTTCCAGGTAGCTGTCTTGAGAGGCTATATTCATTACTCACAAGTGGGCTACCATTGCTCAGACCAGTTTTGGAATATTTAATTAGAAATTGCATTCGAAGATAACTCGTAACAAGGCAATGGCATTTTTGACTCTGTACATCCTAGTCAATTTTTTAAAAAACTGTTAACATTACCATTAAAAAATGCTCTACTGAGCAATGTACATTCATTATATCCATTTGAGATTTTGCAGATGTTAATAATTTTTTGTTCTTACAACTATTTTCTTAAATTATCATTGTTATTTTTAAAAATGAAATATATCTACACAATTTTATTGACATCTATTTGCCTAATGAGCTTGAAAAACAAACTCTAATATCATTTTGTGATTGAGACTCAACCAATACATAATGGTTTCAGATAATCCTTTTCCAGTCATCTTTATGAGGAACTTCTCATCAGCTATGACAGCAGATAGTAAGAATGAGACGAACAAATGCCAAATACAGTAGCTACTAAAGCATCTAGTTCCCTCAGTCTAACCATTTGACTGCTTGTTATGGTTGTTGGTATCCAGATATTTCACAAACTAGTAAAGTCTGAATGTCTGCTATATTTTGTGTTAATCACCATTAACAACAACATTAACAAGACTCAATACAGACATAGCTCATTTTATTGTGCTTCACTTCATTGTGCTTCATAGATAACATAGATAATTTTTTTTAAACAATTTGAAGGTTTCTAGCAACCCTACATTAAGCAAATCTACTGGTGCCATTTGTTATTTTTCCAACAGCCAATGCTCACTCTGTGCCTCTATGTCACTTTTTGGTAATTCTTGCAATGCTCAAAACTTTTTTGTTATTATTATCTCTCTCTCTCTCTCTAGGCATATATATTTGAGACAGATTCTCTCTCTTTCACCCAGGCTGGAGTGCAGTGGCACCATCTTGGCTTCTCAGCTCACTGCAACCTCCACCTCCAGGGTTCAAGCTATTCTCATGTCTCAGCCTCCCAAGTAGCTGGGATTACAGGCATGTGCCATGACAGTCAGCAAATTTATGTGGTTTTTTTTTTTTTTTTTTTTTTTGAAACAGGGTTTTGACATGTTGCCCAGGCTGGGCTGGTCTTGAACTCCTGACCTCAAGTGATCTGCCCACTTCAGCCTCCCAAACTGTTGGGATTACAGGGGTGAGCCACCGTGCCCCACCTACTATTGTATCTCTTATGGTAATCTGTGATCAGTGTTCTTTTTTCATAATTTTTAACTTTTGTGGCTATGTAGTAGATGTATATATTTATGGATTACATTAGATATTTGATACAGGCATAGAATGTATAATAGTCACATCAGGTTAAATGGAGTATCCGTCACTTCAAGCATTGATATTTTGTGTTACAAACAATCTAGTTACACTCTTAGTTATTTTAAAATGTACAATTTAATTATTTTTGACTATAGATGTTACTATTATAATTATTTGGGAATCCACAAACCTTGCTCATATAAGATGAAGAACTTAATTGATGAATGTCCTCTATGTTGTGACTGCTACATGAACTGTCCCTTTCCATGTCTCTCTCCTTCTCCTTCAGCCTACCTATTTTCTGAGACACAACACTCCTTAAGGTAGGCCAATTAATGACGCTAAAATGGCCTCTAAGGGTTCAAATGAAAGGAAGAGTCACATGTCTCTCATTTAAATTAGAAGCTAAAAATGATTAAGTTTAGTGAGGAAAGCATACCAAAAGCCAAGATAGGCAGAAAACTAGTTCTTGTGCCCAAAAGTTAGCCACGTTGTTAATGCAAAGGAAAAGTTCTGGAAGAAAATTGGAAGTGCTACTCTAGTGAATACAAAAATGATAAGAAAGTGAAATTGCCTTATTGCCAATATGGAGAAAGTTTCAGCGGTCTAGATAGAAGATCAAACCAGCCACCACATTCCCTTCAGCCAAAGCTTAATCCAGAAAAAGTTCCTAACAGTCTTCAATTCTACGAAGGCTAGAAGAGGCAAGAAAGCTGCAGGAAAAAAAGATGAAGTTAGCAGAGGTTGGTCATGAGGTTTAAGGAAAGAAGCCATCTCCGTAATATAAAAGTGCAGCAAGTGCTTATAAAGAAGCTGCAGCAAGTTATCCGGAAGATCTAGCTAAGATAATTAATGAAGGTGGCTACAATGAACAACAGATTTTCAGTGTAGATGAAGCAGCGTTATATTGGAAGAAGATGCTATATAGGAATTTCATGGCTACAGAGAAGTCAATACCTGGCTTTAAATCTTCAAAGTACATATTGACTCTCTTGTTAGGGCCTAATGCAGCTGGTGACTTTAAATTGAAGCCAATGATCATTTACTATTCTGAAAATGCTGGGGCCCTTAAGGATCATTGCTAAATCTACTCTGCCTGTGCTCTACACATGGAAGAACAAAGCCTGGATGACAGTACATCTGTTTACAGCATGGTTTATTAAGTATTTTAAGCTGACCGTTGATTCTTACTGCTAAAAACAAGAGATTAATTTCAAAATATTTGCTTATTGATAATGAAACTGGTCACCCAACAGTTCTGAAAAATATATAAAGGGAAATTAATGTTGTTTTCACACCTGCTAACACCACATTCATCCTGTAGTCCATGAATCAGGAATAATTTCAACTCTCAAGTCTTATCATTTAAGAACTACATTTCGTAAGGTTATAGCTGCCATAGTTAGTGATTTGTCTGATGAATCTGAGAAAAGCAAATGCAAATGGTTCTGAAAAAGATTTATCATTCTAAATCCCATGAAGAACATTCATGATTCATGGGAGGAGGTCAAAATATCAATGTTGACAAGAGTTTGGAAGAAGGTGACTCCACCCCTCATGGATGACTTTGAGGTGTTCAAGACTTCATTGAAGGAAGCCACTATAGATGTCGTGGAAGTAGCAAAAGAACTAGAATTACAAGTGGAGCCTGAGGATGTGACTGAATTGTTGTGATATCATGATAAAATTTGAATGGATACAAAGTGGCTTCTTATGAATGATAAAATAAAGTTGTTTCTTGAGATGAAGTCTACTCCTGGTGAAGACACTGTGAACATTGTTGAAATGACAACAAAGGATTTAGAATATTACATAAACTTACTCCATAAGGCAGTGGTAGGGTATGAAAGGATTGATTGAAATCTTGAAAGACGTTCTGCTGTGGGTAACATGTTATCAAACAGCATTGCATGCTACAGAGTATTTTTGTCAGGAAAGGAAGAGCCAATCAATGCAGCAAACTTCACTGTGATCTTCTTTTAAGAAATTGTCACAACTACCCCAACCTTCAGCATCAACCACCCCATTAGTCACACCCCATTGCCAACATCAAGGCAAGACCCTTCACCAACAAACAGATTTCAATGGAATTTCATATCTCACAGTGTCTTGTAAATAAATAGTGAAGCCCACCATTTTCTTTCTTTAAAAAAAAAAAAGATTTCAAGCCACCGAAGCCTCAGATGAGTGTTAGCATTTTTAGCAATAAAATATTTTGAAAGTAAGATACATACATTATTTTATTAGACATTAATGCTATTTCACACTTAATAAGCTACAGTATAGCATAAACATAACTTTTTATGTTTATACTAAAAAATTTCCATGACTCACTTTTTTGAATATTCGTTTTATTGGTCTGAAATTAAACCCACAATATCTCTGGAGCGTACATCCATAATATTTTTACTAAGTCCAAAAGACTTTTGTCCAATAGAACTATGGATGTGTATCAGGTCTACCTTTGTAAACCCACAAGTCATTTTAGGCAGGGATTTTATAATGTGAGGCACATACTACTTGAACTACTTATTTAACACTGATTGTACCTAGATCTGTTCAAATATATTTATACTTGTACACATTTATACTTGCCAGAAGAACAAACTTGCAAAAAGTGCTTCTGAAGTCCTCTTTAGGATTATTTATAAACATTTTGTACAAATTCAGTTTTCTACATTTTTTAAGGGAAAAAAAAATTCCTCTTACAGAAGCCAATTACAAAGAGAATATGTTCCTAAAGCAGCACAGATGTTGAGAATAATTTTACATATGGGATAACTTCTCTTTGCCCATTTAAGGAAACATCATATATTCACAGCTGGAATTTCTCTAGTAAGAGGTCTTCTAGGGTAAAATCAGCTGCCATTTTACTATCTGCCTAAGATAAGCCACTCAGCAGCACATCAAAACATTATTATATTAAACAACAACAACAACAAAAAACCACATGGTCTTTACGAACACACATCTGTTCTATGTATTCACCACCATTTCATTATTTTCATATAACCTGAAGAATCAAATTGTATCTAACGTTTTTAGAGTACAAAGGATATATGCTAGATTTGCCTATTAGGTTGCTGTAATAGCACCATATGTCAAGATTGACTTTTGAAAAAACTATCACCTAAAACAAGAATTGCCTCTTAGATATTAGAAGATTCATTAGACTAAATAAAAAATGTATAAAAACTACAATATGAGGAAAGTAGGCCTAGATTCTAAGACTGGCTCTAACGCTAAAACAAAATTTTGGACTTTTGGCAAGTCACTATTCTCTAGATTTTAGTGGCTTCCTCTATCAGACTGTGGTTTCCACCAAATGAGTTTTAGGATCACTTGTAATGCTGATTCTAAAACCTAAGTATCAATGTTCTTGCTGTTTTTATCAACAATTTTATCTTCTATCAATCTGTATATCTACTTAATTTGAAAGCAAGCCATCGAGGTGGAAAAATGGGAAATTACATCCACTAAGAAGATTTTTTTGGGGGGGTTTGCTCTTCCGTCAAATTTGTAAAATCCTTCAAGGCCATAAACTTCATTTTCTATACTTCATGTATTAGATTCACCTCTTGAAATAAGAAAGTTGGTCAAACAACCAATTTAGAATCCATTTTCTTTCAGGAATATTTGCCTTCTCAAAATTGAAACACATTCTACATGGAATTAAGTGGTATGCTGTGAATCTAGGGCACTTGGATAAAAATAGTGACTTTTTGGAACGGCTATTAGTAAAAAGTCAAAAAATATCATGTTGGTGAGGTTGCAGAAAACAGAGAATGCTTATAGGCTGTTGGTGGAAATGTCAATTAGTTTAGCCACTGGGGAAAGCAATGGAGATTACTCAAAGAGCTTAAAACAGAAATACTATTCAATCCAGCAATCCTATTACTGGCTATATATCCAAAGGAATATAAATTGTTCTGCCATAAAGACACATTCACGTGTATATTCATTGCAACACTATTCACAATAGCAAAAACGTAGAATCAGCCCAGATGCCCATCGGCTGTGGACTGAGTAAAAAACAAATGTGGTGTATATACACCATGGAACACTACATAGCCATAAAAAGAATAAAATCATTCCCCTTGCAATAATATGGATATGGCTGTAGGCCATTATCCTAAGTGAATTAGTACAGGAACAGGAATCCAAATATCTCATGTTCTCGCTTATAAGCAGGAGCTACACATTGAGTACATGTGGACACAAAGATAAGAACAATACATTCTGGATACTACTATAGTGGGAAGGGTAGGAGGAGGGTGAGCACTGAAATACTATCAGGTACTATGCTCACTACTTGGGTGACGGGATCATTTGTGCACCAAACCCAAGTGACAAACAATTTACCCATATAAGAAACCTGCACACGTATTCCTTGAACCAAAAAGTCAGAAAGAAAAATAGTGATAATAGTGATAATTGCTTTTTGACTAGCTTCTGATTTATCTAGTATTCATCTAAAAAACAGAGACAATATCTACGCATATCCATCTTATAGACTTATTTAATCAAATATTTTGAATACATAAGATCAAACTGTTCTGTACACATGGAAAACTGTGTGGATTATGAATTAATGAGGTAACAAAAGAACTCTCTGAGGGGGTAAAACAGTGCCTACATACTGGTCATTGTGATGCATTTATAATAATTCTAGGTAGAAAAGCCATATTATTGGCTATGTCTGTAAGCACATGATAAGTAAGAAGAAAAATGAGAGATGTAATCACTAAAGATATTTAAATGATCATCCCAGATGACATGAATGCTGACAAATTTCTGTAATTGGCTTCACTGTTCAAAATATGAAGGCCCATTTACATTTGGGGTGTAAGGCAACTTTGATGCTATCTATTTTAAATGACAGTTGATCTTTTGCAAAAATATTTCTTTTTCTTCGCATTGTTCCTTACAAGTAGGTATTTGCTTATTTTGATGAAAGATAATATTATTTTTAATCACCTGAGAATCATATTCCTATCATATTCATTTTTCCACGTGCACAGAACAGTTTGGTTATATATAATCAATGTATTTGTTAAAATAGTTACGTAAAGTTGATTTGTATAGGTGCTGTCTCTGTTTTTTAGATGAATATTAGAGAAGCCATAAGTTACTGAGAAAGCAACAGGCCAGGCGAGGTGGCATACACCTGCAATCCCAGCACTTTGGGAGGCCGAGGCAGGCAGATCATTTGAGGTCAGGAGTTCCAGTCCAGCCTGACCAACATGGTGAAACCACCATCTGTACTAAAAATACAAAAAAAAAAAAAAAAAAAAAATAGCCAGGTGTGGTGGCACATGTCTGTAATCCCAGCTACTTGGGAGGCTGAGGCAGGAGAATCACTTGAACCCAGGAGGCGGAGGTTGCAGTGAGCCAAGATTGCACCACTGCACTGCAGCCTGGGAGACAGAGTGAGATGACTCCATCGCAAAATAAAATCAAAGAAAAAAAAAAAAAAGCAAAGCAACGCCACCGTTTTTTTGTTTGTTTGTTTTTTTCTTTCTTTTTTTTTTTTTTTTTTAATCAAGGGGCCCTGGTTTCATAGCATATCAGTTAATTCAATATAAAATGTGCTTCGATCTTGAGAAGGCAAATCTTTCTGAAAGCAATTCTTTCCTGAAAAAATTCAAGATATTGGTATGTTTAAAACAATAAAATGCTTGTGAATTTATTTTCATTGCACTGTAATTTACATTTTATTTGTAATACAGCATGATGATGGCATTGCCTCAGTATGTCATATGTAAGAAGCCACATGCTTCTTATTATTTTCAAGGTTTCCTTAACACTGTTCTTATTCTATGCCATTTTGTTGCTGATTAATAGAGTTAAGCTTTGGGATAGACTGCCCTGTTAAAAACTTAAAGTTCAAAAACATAAAAATATGCTCTTGATAATTTTAGAACTTGACAACAAAATGCCTTGTAAAATCATAGCAAACCACAGCTCGATTTTAATATTTCTATTATTCTTACCTGGAAGCTAGGGAAATTGAACGGGAAAACGTCTTTTGAAAGGGAATGCAATCATAACAATGTCCAATCTTAATAATGGGAATAAACTCAGATTTTTCAAATACAGTAACTAAAAAGGACCACATAACATTTTGCTGATTTTCTTAAAATCACAGCTATTGCAATTGTATTCACATTTGTCTAAAAGTGTTATTTCTATAAAATAAAGTATTTGTGGGATTAGTTTGCTCGTTTTAGTTTGAGTTTGTTTGTACTGATTTCTTTATCACTGCCTAAGCATCAAAGGTTACCTATAAAGTGGAGTAAGCAGAGTTTTGCTCAAGTTCACCTTATATCGAAAGAAAACATATTGGTATGCCTTCACCAGTAAATGTATCTTTACTTTTGATCAGTACAATAGTTTGTGTCACTCATAAGTAATAATGAAAACTTAGTTCATTAAGAAAGGTGAAATAAGAAAAATTAACATACTAATTAGGAAAGAGCAGGAAAAATACAAGGGAGACAGAGCAAGATGGCAGAATACAAAGCTTTACATATAGTTGCCCCCCAGCAAAGACACCAAGTTAACAACTATCTATACAGAAAAAAAAAAAAAAATTCATAAGAAACAAAAATCAGGTGAGCACTCATAGTACCTAGTTTTAAATTCATATGGCCTAAAGTTGCACTGAAGAAATAAACCCTGTAGAATTACCGACATCCCCCTTCCCCACCTCGGCATGGTACAGAGAGCTTCTCTGGGCACTGAGGGAGAGAAAACACAGCAATCATGAGGCGCTGAAATAAGTGCTGTCCCGTTAAAGCAGAAAGCAAAACCAGAGCAAATTCAGCTGACCCCTGCCCACAGGAGGAGCATTTAAATCAACCCTAGCCGGAGAAGGATCCCTTGAAACCAGAGGTCCAAACTTGAGTGTCTGCGAACCTCACCACCAAAGGCTACCACACTCTCTCTCAAAGTAAATTTGAAAGGCTGTCTAGGTCATAAGGACTGCAACCCTTATGTGAGTCCTAATGCTGAACTAGGCCCAGAGACAGCAAACTGAAGAAACCTGACATACTGAGGCACCAGCTGGAGCAGTCAAGGGAGTGTTGGAATCATCCCTACCCTAACCCCAGGCTGCATAGCTTTCAGCACTGAAAGGCACCCTTTCCTTCCACTTGAAGAGAGAAGAAGGAAGAATTGGAAGGACTTTGTCTTTCATCTAGGATACCACCTGAGCCACAGCAGGCTAGGGCACTGGTAAGAGTCATGAGGGCCCCATTCCAGGCGTTAGCTTCCAGATGACATTTCTAGACACACCCTGGGTCAGAAGGGAATCTGCTGCCTTGAAGGAAAGGACCCATGCCTGCCAGCATTTATCATCTGTTAACTGAAGAGCCCTGCATAACCAGTAGCAATACCCAGGTATGACATTGAGGGTCTCGGTCAGTCTCTGAGATGGGCTGGCTCCAGGTAAGGCTCAGCACATTAACAGTTATGGTGGCTCTGGGGCAAAACTCTTGCTTGAGAAAAGCAGAGAGAAAAGTAAATGGGACTTTGTCTTGCATCGTAGGTACCAGCGCAACCAAAAGCTATGGGATTTCAGCAATATCAGGCCATGGGCGTGGAGATCAGTAGACCACCAAGTGAGCTCTTGGGGTCCGTGATTGCAGGACTTGACCCTTGGGTGGCATCTCTGGACCTGACCTGAATCAGAGGAGAGGCCATTGCCCTGAAGGGTGAGTCCCAGGGCAGGCAGCATTCACAATAAGTTGACTTAGGAGACCTTGGGTCATAAGGGAATATCAGTGGTAGTCTGGCAGTATACCTCATGGCCTGAGGTGGTGGCGGCTATGGCGAGAGGCTCCTCTGCCTTTGGAAAGAGTGGGGAAGAGTGGGAAAAACTGTGTCTTGTGGTTTAAGTGTCAGCTCAAGTGCAATACAATAAAACATTAGGTAAATTTCTAAGATTTTTGATGCTAGTCCCTGACTATCAAATAGTTCTTCTGGACCCACATAGGGCCTGGGGGACCTCACTGCCCTGAAGGGAAGAACATAGGCTTGGCTGGTTTTGCCACATGCTGGTTGTAGAGCACCAGGGCCTTGAGCAAGCACGGGAAGTGGCCAGGGAGTAGTTACAGTGGGTCTTGAATGAGACCCAGCACTGTGCTGGCTTCAGGTATGACTCAGCAGGGTCATAGTGGTGGTGACCACAGGGGTGCTTGTTGTCACTTCATCTCCAGCTTTAAACAGGTTAGAAAAGATAGAGAGGGACTCTGTTTGTTTGGGGGAACATAAGAGAAGAGAACAAGAGTCTCTGCCTGATAATCCAGAGAAATATCTCGGATCTTGTCTAATACCATAAAGGCAGCACCACTACGAGTCTGCAAGAACCACAGCATTAATGGGATTGGAGTGCCCCTTAAAGCAGATACAGCTTAGATCACAACACTCACATCCTTTCAAATATCTGGAAAGCCTTCCAAAGGAGGGTGGCTACAAATAAGACAGTGAAGACTACAATAAATATCTAGCTCTTCAATGCCCAGACATTGAAGAATATCTACTAGCATCACCACCATCCAGAAAAACATGACCTCACCAAGTGAACTAAATAAGAACCAGGGACCAGTCCTGGAGAAACAGGAGGATGTGACCTTGCAGACAGATAATTCAAAATAGCTGTGTTGAGGAAACTCAAAAAAAAAAGGTCAAGATAATACTGAGAAGGAATTTAGAATTCTATCTGATAAATTGAACAGAGAGATTAAAATAATTATGAATATTAATGCAGACATTCTGAAGCTGAACAATGCAATTGGCTTACTGAATAATGCCTCATGATCCTTTAATTAGCAGAATTGATCAAGCAGAAAAAAGAATTACTGAGCTTGAAGACAGGCTATTTGAAAATACACAGAAGAGTCAAAAGAAAAAAGAGTAAAAAAACAATGAAGCACACCTCTAGGATCAAGAAAATAGCCTCAAAAGGACAAATTTAAGAGTTATTAGCCTTGAAGGAGGTAGAGAAAGAGGTAGTAGTAGACAGATAATTAAAAGGGATAATAACAGAAAACTTCTCAAACCTAGAGAAAGACATCAATATCCAAGTACAAGAAAGAAATAGAAAATAAAGCAGATTCAACCCAGAGAAGGCTATCTCAAACCATTTAATAATCATACTCTCAAAGGTTAACAGTTGAGAAAGGATTCTAAAAGCAGCAAGGGGAAAGCAACACATGACATACAATGGCACTCCAATATATCTGGCAGTTGACTTTTCAGTGGAAACCTTACAGGCAAGGGGAGAGTGGCATGACATATTTAAGATGCTGAAGGAAAAAACAAAACAAAACAAAACTTTAACCCTAGAATAGTACGTCCAGCTAAAATATCCATCAAACGTGCAAGAGAAATAAAGACTTTCCCAGACAAACAAAAGCAGTGGCATTTTAGCAATATCAGACCAAGTCTACAAGAAATGCTACAGGGAGTACTTCAATCAGAAAGAAAGGAAATTAATAAGCAATAAATAATCACCCAAAAATACAAAATTCAATGATAATAGTAAGTACACAGAAAAATACAGAATAGTATAAAACTGTATCTGTGGCATGGAAGCTACTTTTATCTTAAGTAGAAAAGCAAAAAGATGAACCCATCAAAAATAATAGCTACAAAAACTGTTCAAGACATAGTACAATAAGATATAAATAGAAACAACAAAAAGGTTAAAAGTGTGGGAGCTAAGTTGAGGCATAGAGTTTTTATTTGTTTTCTTTCTTTTTGTTTGTTATACAAATAGTATTAAGTTGTTATCATGTTAAAATAATGGGATATAAGTTAGTATTTGCAAGCCTCACGGTAACCTCCAAACCAAAAAGCATACAATGGATACATAAAAAATAAAAGAAATAAAAGGTACATAAAATAAAAGATACATAAAAATAAAAAGAAAGAAACTTAATCATATCACTAGAGAAAATAGCCTTCACTAGAGGAAGACAGGAAAGAAACAAAAAAGAAAGAGAAGACCATAAACAACCAGAAGATAAATAAGAAAATGGCAGGAGTAGGTCCTTACTTATCAATAGTAACATTAAATGTAAATAGACTGAACTCTCCAATCAAAAGACATAAAGGAGCTGCATGGATAAAGAAACAAGACCCACTGATCTGTTGCCTACAAGAAACACTTCACCTAAAAAGGCATACATAGACTGAAAATTAAAGGATGGAAAAATATTTCAGGACAATGGAAACCAAAAATGAGCAAGTGTCACTATACTTGTATCAGACAAATTAGATTTCAAGACAAAAACTATGAGAAGAGACAAAGAAGTTCACTATATAATGATAATGGGGTCAATTTCACAAGAGAATATAACAATTTGAAATACATGTGTATGTACACTGAAGCACCTGCATATATAAAGCAAATATTATTAGAGCTAAAGAGAGGCATAGTTCCCAATACAATAATAGCTGGAGACTTCACCACCCCACTTTCAGCATTGGACAGATCTTCCAGATAGAAAATCAACAAAGAAAAATCAGATTTAATCTGGACTATTATAGACCAAATGGACCTAATAGATATTTACAGAACATTTCATCTAACAACTATATAATTCTTTTCCTTAGCACATGGATCATTCTCAAGGGTAGATCATATGTTAGGTCACAAAATCTGTCTTAAGACATTCAAAAAATTAAAATAATATCAAGCATTGTCTCTGACCACAATGAAACACAACTATAAATAAATAACAAGAACTTTGAAACCTATATAAATAAATGGAAATTAAACAATATGCTGCTGAATGACCAGTAGGTCAATGAAGAAATTAAGAATGAATTCAAAAATTTCTTGAAACAAATCATAATGGAAACACAACATACCAAAACCTGTAGAATACAGCAAAAGCAGTATCAAGGGAAAAGTTTATGGCTATAAATGCCTACATCCAAAAAGAGGAAAATCTTCGGATGAATAATGTAATAATCCATCTTAAAGAACTAGAAAAGTAAGAGCAAATCAAACCAAAGTTAGTAGAAGAAAAGAGATAATAAAGATCAGAGCACAAATAAATGAAATTAAAATGAAAAAAAATACAAAGATTGGTTAAACAAAATGCTGTTTTTTTTAAAAGTTAAACAAAATTGAGAATCTTTATTCAGACTAAGAAAAAAATCTTATAATCTTATGTTTGAAAAAACCTAACAACTCAACAAGAAAACTATTAGAAGTGATACAAATATTCAGTAAAGTTGCAGGATACAAAATCAACATACAAAAAATAGTAGCATTTCTATATACCAACAGTGACCAATGTAAAAAGAAAATAAAATTAGTCCTATTCACAATAGCCACACATAAAATTAATTACCTAGTAATTAACCAAAGAAGTGACAGGCCTCTATAATTAAAAACTATGAAACATTGATGGAAGAAATTGAAGAGTGCACCAATAAATGGAAAAATATTCTATTTTCATGGATTAGAAGAATAAATGTCCATACTATCCTAAGCTATCTACACATTTAATGCAATCCCTATGAAAATACCAATGACATTCTTCACAAATTTAGAAAAAAATCCTAAAATTAATATGAAACCACAAAAGACTCAGAATAGCCAAAGAAAGCTATTCTAAGCAAAAGAACAAAACTGAGGAATCATTACCTACCCCCAAATAATACTACAAAGGTATAGTAACCAAAACAGCTGGAACTCACATGAAAACAGACACATAGACCAATGGAACAGAATGGAGAACCCAGAAAGAAATCCACACCCCTACAGTGAATTCATTGTTGACAAAGGTGCCAAGAACATACCACGGGGAAAAGCCAGTTTCTTCAATAAACGGTGCTCGGAAAACTGGATCCCTATATTCAGAAGAATGAAACTAAACCTCTATCTCTTGCCGTATACAAAAATCAAATGAAAATGGATTAAAGACTTAACTCTAAGATCCCAAAGTTGAAGGGTATTACAAGAAAACATTGGGAAAATCTCCAGGATATAGGTCTGAGCAAATAATTCTTCAGCAATAGACAATAAGCACAGGCAACCAAAGAAAAAAAAAATGGACAAGTGGTATAACATCAAGTTAAAAAATTTCTTCACAACAAAAGATACAATAAAAAAAAGGGAATTGATAACTCGCAGAATGGGAGAAAATATTTGTAAGCTACTCATCTGACAAGAGATTAATAATCACAACATATAAAGAGCTCAAACAGGGCTGGGTGCAATGGCTCACGCCTGTAATCCCAGCAATTTGGGAGGCCAAGGTGGGTGGAACACCTGAGGTCGGGAGTTCGAGACCAGCCTGACCAACATGGAGAAATCCCATCTCTACTAAAAATACAAAATTAGCTGGGCGTGGTGGTGCATGACTGTAATCCCAGCTACTTGGGAGGCTGAGGCAGGAGAATCACTTGAACCTGGGAGGCGGAGGTTGCGGTGAGCTGAGATCGCTCCATTGCACTCCAGCCTGGGCAACAAGAGCAAAACTCTGTCTTAAATAAATAAATAAATAAATAGCTCAAACAACTCTGTAGGAAGCAAATCTAATAATCTAATCAAAAAATGAGCAAAAGATTTGAGTAGACATTTCTCAAAACAAGACATACAAACGTCAAACAGGCATATGAGAAGGTGCTCAACATCAATGATCATCAGAGAAATGCAAATCAAATAAAATAAGATATCATTTCACCCCAGTTAAAATTTCTTATATCCAAAACACAAGCAACAACAAATGCTGGGGAGGATGTGGAGAAAAAAGAACCCTTATATACAGTTGTTGGGATTGGAAATTAGTACAATCACCATGGAGAATAGTTTGGAGATTCCTCAAAAAACTGAAAGTTGAGCTATCATATGATCTTACAATCCTACTGCTGGGTATATACCCAAAAGAAAGGAAATCAGTATATCAACAAGATTTCTGCACTCTTATGTGTATTGCAGCCACTGTTCACAATAGCCAGGATTTGAATGCAACCTAAGTGTCCATCAATAGACAAATGGATTCAAAAAATGTCATAGGTATACACAATGGAGTATTATTCAGACATCAAAAAGAAAGAAATCCAGTGATTTGCAACAACATGGATGGAACTTGTGATCATTATGTTAAGTGGAATAAACCAAGCACACAAAGACAAACATGGCATGGTGTCAGTTACTTGTGCGATCTAAAAATCAAAGCAATTGAACTCATGGGCATACAGAGTAGAAGAATGATTATCTGAGACTAGGAAGGGTAACAGGGGGCTTGGGAGAGGGCAAAATGTTTAATGGGTAAAAATATAGTTAGAAAGAATAAACAAGACTACTAATTGGTAGCACAATATGGTGACCATAGTCAATCATAACTTAATTGTACATTTTGAAATAACTGAAAATGTTTAATTGGATTGTTTGTAACTTGAAGGATAAGTGCTTGAGGGAATGGATACTCCCTTCTCCATGACATCCTTATTTCACATTGCATGCCTGTATCAAAAAATCTCATATACCCCATAAATATATACACTCATTATGTACCCACAAAAATAAATACTTTTTTAAAAAGAAATAAGAATGTACTTAGGTATAACTTTAAATATAATAGAAACTAACTATGTAATATATTAAATACTATTTTATTTGATTGTATGCTGTAATACTTCAGTTAACCAGAACCCAGTCCACTGGCACCTTGGCACATCCGTATGTTAAAATGGAACAAAGGAATTAATATAAATTCAGAAAAACTAAAGAGTTGGACTCAAATATGGTCTGTTTGATATCTTCAGACATAATATTCAATTTACACTAAAGTCATAATAATATTCATTAATTACTTTAATTAAGGAGTATAACTTCAGGGTAGCCTTTGTATGATCCAGTCCCGGTCATATATAATCATTACTTTCTTACTTGGTGAGAGTATAATCTGTTTGCCTGCCAGTTGATTCATGTTTTTAAACCCCCCATACAGAGTGAAACACCATTTCTTCAGTCATTAACCTAGACTTACTTTGTCAGCTAAGACAACTAGAGCCAATGTTATATTTCTATTTAAAAAATTAGACTCCTATTTTAACCCTGTCCCTTTATACCTGCTTACTCTGAACTGCTGCAAGCCATGCAGCTATTCATGTAGCCTTAATCCAAGAACACACAGCTTTGTTAGGGATAAAGAAGAAACAATGAAAAAGAAATGTCATGCTAGATTGTTGGAAAAAACACCAACAATGAGATTAGTTATTACAAATGGGTCATTCTTCTCGCCATCTGATTCCATGACTACCTCTGAGTCTCTCCATCTTCTAGTGTAGCCAGTGTTATAATTTTATTCTTCAATTAAAAAGTGGGAAGCTGTCATTTTTTATAAAGCTCTACTGACTTTATTATTTTAAACCATACAAATTTCAGAGTAAATTTTTTTTTTATTTTTTCTTCTAAGTTTATGCTGTTTATGTAACATTTTTAGTAACAATTTTGAATATTTTCATGTGGCCTCTTTCCAAACATATTGCTCTGATTGAAGTTTCATGAGAAACATACTTGTCTTCCAAAAAATAAGAGAATTAAGAGTGCAAACAAATATCAATGCACATATTTGAAGGTTTTGGTGGTTGATCCCACCAGTCTAGGTAGGGGATAATCCACTTTAAAGAATTGCACTGAATAAAATGATAAAAACTGTTAAATGGAAAACCTATTAATCAAAATAAATTTGTTGCCAACATATCAGTTAACTGAAATGTTACTGTATTGCTCTTTTACAGAAACATACTATTTAGGCCGGGGATGGTGGTTCACGTCTGTAATCCCAGTACTTTGGAAGGTTGAGACAGGAGGATGACTTGAGCCCAGAAGTCTGAGACCAGCCAGGGCAACACAGTGAGGTTCTATCTTTACAAAAAAATTTAAAAATAGCTGGACATGGTGGTGTATGCCTGTAGTCCCAGATGCCTGAGAGGCTGAGGTGGGAGGATCCTTTGGGCCGGGGAGGTTGAGGTGGCAGTGAGCCGTGTTTGCATCACTGCACTACAGCCTAGGAGATGGAGTGACAGACTGTCTCAAAAAATAAATAAATAAAATAAAATAAAATAAAAAATAAAAAAAAGGAAAAGAAACATTCAAACATGCTATCAATCAGGAAATAGATCATTTACTGAATATGTACTGGATGCTTAGT
This sequence comes from Macaca fascicularis, assembly GCF_037993035.2. Taxonomy (NCBI): domain Eukaryota; kingdom Metazoa; phylum Chordata; class Mammalia; order Primates; family Cercopithecidae; genus Macaca; species Macaca fascicularis. The sequence continues at coordinate 98,576,973 of NC_088395.1, read as the reverse complement.
ACTGTATTTAGTATAGTGATAATATAGGAAAATATAACACATGAGCCCCACCTTATAGGAGCTTATAATTTGGATGGAGAGGAAAAAATTACATAAAAGGACAATTAAATATAAACAAATAAATGTATAAATATAACGTTCAACATGGTAGAATATATCATAGAGAAATGTTTAGTCTGGATGGACTAAGACTAGAGTTCACAGATAGCAAAATTATTTCCGACTTTTGTAGAATTAACAAATACCACCATAGGATAAAAAAACAGTAATAAAAATGATAGACTCAAATAGATCAATAACCTAAGAAAATCTTTGTTTTGCAAAGATAAACAAAATTGATAGAAGTATGTTGAATTTTATCAAATTGTATCAATCTTTTAGATAGACTAAGAAAAAAAGGGAAGACTCAAATAAATAAAATCAGAACTAAAAGAATAGGCATTACAACTGATACCACAAAGATACAAAGAATCTTAAGAGGCTACTATGAAGAATTATTCACCAACAAATTGAATAACTAGAAGAAATAGATTAATTCCCGGAAACATACAACTTACCAAGACAGAATTATGAAGAAATAGAAAATCTTGCCGTGTGCGGTGGCTCATGCCTGTATTCACAGCACTTTGGGAGGCCGAGGTGGGTAGACCACTTGAGGTCAGGAGTTCAAGGCCAGCCTGGCCAATGTGGTGAAACCCCATCTCTTCTAAAAATATACAAATTAGCAGGGCATGGTGGCAGGAGCCTGTAATCCCAGCTACTCAGGAGGCTAAGGCAGGAGAATCATGTGAACCCGGGAGGCAGAGGTTGCAGTGAGCTAAGATTGTGCCACTGCACCCCAGCCTAGGTAACAGAATGAGACTCCGTCTCAAGACCAAAAACAAAAAAGAAAAGAGAAAAGAAATAGGAAATCTGAAAAGATTAATTACACATGAGGAGGTTGAATAAGTAATCAAAAACCTAACAAAGAAAACACCAGGAACAGATGGCTTTACTGGTGAATTCTACCAAATATTTAAAGAAAAATTATAATATAAGCAATCCCTCACGAACTCTTTTAAAAACTGAAGAGAGGAGAGAACACCTCCAAAACCACTTTATGGGACTAGCAATACCCTGTTACCAAATCCAAACAAGGACATTATAACAAAATTATAGTCAATATGTCTGATAAACATTGATACAAATATCTTCCACAAAATACTAGCAAACTGAAATCAGCAGCACGTTAAAAAGATCATACACCATGATCAAGTGGGGTTTATTTCTAGAATGCAAAGATGATTAAACATATACAAAACAATAAATATGATACACCTCATTAACAGGATGAAATACAAACATATAATCATCTTAATAGTTGCAGGAAAAAATGATAAAATTCAACATACTTTTATCATTAAAAACTTTCAATAAATTAGATATAGAAGGAGCATAGCTCAACATAATATAATAAGAACTTTATAAGACAAACCCACAGCTAACATCCTATTCAACAGTGAAAATTTGAAACTTTTCCTCTAAGATAAAGAATAAGGCAAAGATGTCTCCTTTGCCACTTCTGTTCAACATAGTACTAGAAGTCCCGGCCAGAACAATTAAACAAGAAAAAAAAGACATCCAAATCAGAAAGAAAGAAGTAAAATTCTCTGTATTTGCAGGTGACATGACCTTGTGTAAAAACCCTAATGATCCACCAAAACCTGTTAGAAATAACAAAGGAATTCAATAAAGCTGCAAGATACAAAATCAACATAAAAATACCAGTTGTGAATTTGTATACTAACAACTAACTATTTAAAAAAGTAACTAAGTAGAGAATACCATTAACAATAAATTTTAAAAATCACAGTTGGACCCTTGAGCAACATGGGGGTTAGAGACACTAACTTCCATACTGTTGAAAATCCACATATGACCTTTGACACTCTAAAATCTTTACTACTAATAGCCTACTGTTGACTGTAAGCCTTGATGATAACAAAAACAGTTGATTAACACATAGTTTGTATGTTATGTATATTATATGCTGTATTCTTACAATAAAGTAAGCTAGATTAAGGAAAATGTTATTAAGAGAATCATAAAAAGAGAAAATACATTTACTATTCCTTAAGTGGAAGTGGGTTATCATAAAGCTCTTTATTGTTATCATCTTCACATAAATTAGGCTGAAGAGGAGAAGGAAGAGGTGAGGGTTCGGTTTCCTGTCTCAGGTCTGGCAGAGGTGAAAGAAAATCCATGTATATGTAGACCTGTGTGGTTCAAACTTGTGTTGTTTAAGAGTCAACTGTACTTAGGAATAAGTTAACCACAGAGGTACAATATCTGTACACTGAAAACTGTAAAGCATTGATTTTTAAAAATGAAGAAGGGCTGGGCATGGTGGCTCATGCCTGTAATCCCAGCACTTTGGGAGGCCGAGGCAGGTGGATCGCCTGAGGTCAGGAGTTCGAGACCAGCCTGGCCAACATGGAGAAACCCTGTCTCTACTAAAAATACAAAAATTAGCTGGGAGTAGTGGCAGGCACCTGTAATCCCAGCTACTCAGGAGGCTGAGGCGAGAGAATCATCACTTGAATGTGGGAGGCGGAGGTTGCAGTGAGGCGAGATTGTGCCATTGCACTCCAGACTGGGTGACAAGACCAAAACTCCATCTCAAAAAGGAAGAAGAAGAAGATAATACAAATAAATAGATACCCCATGTGCTTGGATTGGAATAATTTATATTGTTACCATGTCCATAATATCCAAAGCAATGTACAGATTTAATACAATTCCTATCAAAATAGCATTTTTCATGGAAATAGAACACAAAGAACTCTAAAATTCATATGGTGCCACATAAAACTCAGAATAGCTAAAAGACTCTTGAGGAAGAAGAACAAAGCTGGAGGCATTATACTCTTTGATTCCAAACTACAGTACAAAGCTCTAGTAATTAAAACAGTATGGTACTGGCATAAAGACAGACACATAGGCCAGTGGAACAGAATAGAGTCCATTAATAAACCCACACATAGACAGTTAAGTAATCTTCAAGAAAGGTACCAAGAATGCACAATAGGGAAAGCACAGTCTCTTCAATAAGTGGCATTGGGAAAACTGGATATCCATATGCAAAAAGAAGAAAAATAGACTCTTATCTTACACCACAGACAAGCATCAACTCAAAACTGATTCAGACTTAATTATAACTCATAAACTGTAAAATTCCTAGAAGAAAACAGAGGAAAGCTCCTTGACATTTGTCTCAGCAATGTGTGTGTGTGTTTTTTGTTTTGTTTTGTTTTTTTTAACATGAAGGATAGGCAACAAATGCAAAGATAAACAATTGGAACTACATTAAACTAAAAAGTTTCTGCATAGCAAAGGAAAGCACTAAATGAAAAGGCAACCCACAGAATGGAAGGAAATATTTACAAATCATATATCTGATAAGGGGTTAATATCCAAAATATATAACTAACTCATACAACTAAATATTTTTAAATGATTACAAAACACCAAATAATCCAATGAACAATGTGCAAAAGACTTGAATAGTCATTTTTCCAAAGACAAAAAAATGATGGCTAACAAGTACATGAAAATGTGTGCAACATCAGTAATCATTAGGGAAATGCGAATTAAAACCATGATGAAATATTACTCCATTACCTGTTAGATTGGCTATTATAAAAAACAGTAAAAATACCAATTGTTAGCAAGGATGTGGGAAAAAGGGAACACTTGTACACTGTGGGTAGGGATGTAAATTGGTACAGCCATTATGGAAAACAATGTGGAGGTTCCTCAACAAATAGAAAATGGACCTACAATATGATTCAGCCATCCCACTTTTGGGGAATTTCCTAAGGAAATTAAATCACCATGCTAATGGGATATCTGCATTCTCATTTTCTTTGCAGCATTATTCACAATAGCCAAAATACGGAAACAACCTAAGTGTCCATCAACATATAAATGAATAAAGACAATGTAATGGGGCCGGGCGCGGTGGCTCAAGCCTGTAATCCCAGCACTTTGGGAGGCCGAGACGGGCGGATCACGAGGTCAGGAGATCGAGACCATCCTGGCTAACATGGTGAAACCCCGTCTCTACTAAAAAATACAAAAAAAACTAGCCGGGCGAGGTGGCGGGCGCCTGTAGTCCCAGCTACTCGGGAGGCTGAGGCAGGAGAATGGCGTAAACCCGGGAGGCGGAGCTTGCAGTGAGCTGAGATCCGGCCACTGCACTCCAGCCTGGGAGACAGAGCGAAACTCCGCCTCAAAAAAAAAAAAAAAAAAAAAAAAAAAAAAAAAAGACAATGTAATGTGTATATACAATGGAATATTATTCAGCCCTTAAAAACAAGGAGATCCTGATATTTGTGACAACACTGATGAACATGGAGGACATTATACTAAGTGAAATAATCTAGAGACATAAAGAGAAATAGTACATTGTTTCTCTTAATGTGAAATCTAAAAATTCAAACTCAGAAACAGATTGCAGAATGGTCATTACCAAGGGCTAGGAGGGTGAGGGAAATGGGAAGAAGTTGGTGAAAGGGTACAAACTTTCAGTTAGAAGTGGAATAAATTCTAGAGACCTAATGCATTTGCTAAGAGAGCAGATCTCAAGTGTTCTCACCACAAACACAAAAAGGTAACTATGTGATGTAATTTACATGTTAATTAGTTTTATTGTGGTAAGCATCTCACAATGCATATGTGTACCAAAACATAACACTGTATAGCTTAAATTTATACAATTTTTATTTGCTAAATCATACCTCATAAAGCTGGAGGAGAGAAAAACAAGAGGTTGTTATTGACATGAAATACTGTATTATTCCTCTGCCGCCTTCACCAAGAAAACTTTTAATAATACCAAGCACTGTATAATGATTGGCAAAATGCTGTAGAGGATCAGTTTACATGGAACAAGCACAGCAGCAGAAAATGTTATTCTTGACATTAATAATAAATGTAAGTGTAAATGAAGTCAGGCCAATTACCAGAAAGAAGCATTACCGCTGCAGCCAAGGAGAAGGGAAGAAGACCCTAACAGGTCCCTCTCTTTAGATTTCCCGAAAGCAGCCTTTTTAAGCGGTTTTCTCAGTCTTCCTGCAGATTTTCAGGTCCTGAGAAAATTAGGTTTTTCTAATTTCATCAGTTCTAAATTTATTACTTCCCAGAAACACAACGTTAATGTAGTGGCATCCCTAACCTCCAACTCTTTTTCTAAAAGAAGGGAAGAAAAAAGCCAAGAGTCTAATATGAATCTTAGCACAATTCATAGCTTAATATTTTTTAAAAATATGTACAATATTCATTGAACTTAAAGTTTCTCATCTATAAAAGGATGATTCAAAACAGTGATAGTCATAGCAGCCTTTTTCTGTTTTTTGAAATAAAACACAGCCTTATAGGTGAAGAGAAAGTTAATAAAGGATATACTGTTCCGATTTCTGTTCGTCTGCTGAAAGCACTAGGTAATATATGTTCAAAATTACTTTTCATATAATACAAACCAGTCTACTGTTAACACATCACATTGGGAAACTAATTAATGAGAACACAGATTTTGCAAACTTGTTAATCTGAAAGGACTCTAAATTTTAACATATTTCACCTTGGTGTGTTACATTCTTCTTTGCACACAGATCTAAACTGGTTTTCAAAATGTTTAGTAATAGATGCAAATGGATATTGGTACAACCTGTGTGGCCAATGCCATCTCCTGATTTAATGATTTTTATTGCTTCCTGATAATAAGAATCTCATCACTTTTTTTCACTCTTGAATTTCCAAGGCTATACCCAATAGTTAGCATATTGTAAGTGCTTATTAAATGTTGGACCTAAGGAAAAATCATTTAATTCAAAAATATAGGTTATTGCTCCCAAGCTCTGCCCCAAACTACAAACCATTTACACCAGTAATGAAGCAATATCTGATAGTTAAAAGCATAAGATTTAATCTCTACCAGACCTACGTCCTTGCTCCACCATATATTAACTGCGTTAACCTTAGCTTCCGTTATCTCATCTAAAATATAGAAATAATAAAAATAATTGCCCCATAGGGCTGCTGAGAGTCCAAAACAAGATAATCTTTCTCAAGCTGTGAGCAAAGTAAGTGTAATAAAAGATGATTCTGGGCAGATGATGGCAATGGCAGTCTTTGAAATTCCCAGAATCTCCTAAGAGAAACAGAACAACCGGACAGCAAACCCAAAAAACCGGAGACAATATTTACAACTGCACTAGGTGACAAGGTGTTCTCATGATTCTCAAAATAGAAGTGGTTGAGAAAAAAATCACCCACAGCCACAAGACCAGCATGTTATCAGCATGTTATAAAGGTCTGTGGGAAATGAGCAGAGAGGCACAATAGGGTGGCTGAACCTGAAAACACAAGAATGCCAAAATATCAAAGAAGTGTTCACAGGAAAGCACAGTAGGCAAAGTTGAGAAAGCAGCTGAAATTGAGAGGGGTTTGGCCCCCTCCAAGAGTCAGTGAGTTCAAGGGATCAGCATTTATGACTGAAGCGACTACACTAGTGTAGATTGATAAACATTTGAAAATGACAAGCCAGGGCTTCCTTCTAGAGCAAGACACTACGCCAAGACAAAACTACTGGGTTTGGAATAAGAATTAAGCAGCATAGGAATGATAAAGACAAAGAAAAGATAAGGCCCAGGCAAAGTAGGGGAGAGGAAGGGTAACATGACATCTCAGAAGGCAGGTCAACATTTTTTTTTTTTTAAACACAGCAGGAAAGGGAGCTCTGTGAAGGTAGAGCTAGTTGTGAAAGCAGCTCTGATGAGTTTCCCTGTATCTTGCCTTCATCTGGAAGTTAAAGAAACCTAATCATACGTAAGCATGAGAAATGGAATATTATTGAGGACAATCTCACATAAGTTACTATAAGATTAAAAAAATAAGGAGCAGAATAGCATCCCTCCAGCTCATAAAAATTGATTAAAATGAATACTTACTATTTAAAAATAAGCTAACAGACCTTAAGAAAATTACGCAAGACACGAAAGAGCAATATAAAGCAGAGTCAGATATTGTAAAAAAAAAAAAACTGAGGTGACAACTCAGAAAACAAATAGACATAAAAGAAAAAGTTAATTTCAAAAATGTTCCTTCTAAATTCAAAGGAATAGAAAAATAAAGAAAGAACAGATACTTACAGGTCAAACACAGGAAATTTTTTAAAAAGCAAAAAAGAAAGAAATTAAAAAATATGATAATGATTTAATAAAAAGCGTCACATGTTGAAAGCAGGTAAACGCGATTCAACATACAAATCATAAGTCACTGAAATCATAATCAATCATAAGAAATTAAGGTAACTGAACAAATACAAACCAAAAAAAAAAAAAAAAAAAAAAGTAGAATTAACAAAAAAAGAGAAAAAATCCTTGGAAAGTCTAAGAGAAAGTGATTTCTATAAACACAGTGTGAAGAGAAGCCAGACATTAGCCAGAGATCTCAGAACTCTAGGAAAGACATGATGGTGAGTTCCCTGGGTTTACTTTTTGCCTTATGTATCCCAGACTGGGTACTGGAAAAGCCAATAACCTGGAAGCACCAAGAGACACAGGCCAAAAAAAAAAAAAAAAAAAAAGAAAGTGTTCACAAAAGCCTGTTCTCAGTAGTCAGAGGTCCTGGAAAGAGGCAGCTTGCCAAGAGAGAGAATATTAGATGATAACTTTTTGACTCCAGCCAAACACCACAGGAAAAAAATGTAGCCCCACCCAACACACACCAACCAAGAGGAGGGTATAGACTTCTACCATTGCCAAACTATAACAAGGGCCTTAGCCCCCAGCCCCTGCTTCAGGTTGATATCAGAGAAGATTGTGCAGAAAATAGTAATTAGTCAGTGTTACTCTTCCCAGCCAAGGAAGTATCAGTGGAGACACGGTGGAAAGCCAGAGCTCCCATCTTAAGCTAGCAGTAACAAGCAACTCCCCCTTTCAGGTGTAAAGCTGAATGGAGAACCCAGAATTTATTGCCAGGCCCAGTAGTAAGGAGGTGCCCTTCTTTCTCCCCACCAGAGTAGATGGTATCAGAGAAGACCTAGTGAAAAGTCAGGTCCCTCACTTGGGCACAACAGTAGTGAGGTTAGCTCCCCAGAGTTCAGGAAGGCCACATAGTGAGTAGTAATGAGGCCACTGTGCCATTCCCGACTAGAGATAACAGCAGAGGCCTAGTAGTGTGTTAACAGGCCTCCTCTGTGTTAACAGAAGTTGAGTGGGAACTTGGTATTTCCACTATCCCTGGAAATAACGAGGCAGTGCCCCCTTTCTCACTGGAGTGGTATCAGATAAGGCCTGCTAAAGCAGAAAATTTAAACAAAATTTAAATAAAATTTGGAGTTTTTATATGGAGAATTTAATAAAATTCTCAAAATGTCTAGATTTCAATTGAAAATCACTCATCATACCATGAAAGCAGGGAAATCTTCATATAAAAGAGATAAAGCAAGCAACAAACACCAACACCAGAATTATAGAATTGTTAGAATTATTTGGGAAGAATTTTAAAACAGCCATCATAAAAATCACCCAACAAGCAACCACAAACACATTGAAACAAATGAAAAAAAAAAAAAATAGAAAGTTTCTGCAAAGATATGAAAGTCCCAGAAAAAACAAAACACATAAATAAGAGTCAAATGTTAAATGTATGAGGTGACAAATATGCTAAATATCCTAATTTGATCATTATGCAACATATAGAGGTATCAAAACATAGAATTATACCCTATAAGTCTGTATAATCATAATGGATCAATTAAAAAAGAGTCAAATGGAAATTCAAAATAAAAAAATACAATAACAAAAATAAAACTCAATGGATGGGTTTAACACCAGAATAGAGAGGACCATTCTGGAGAGGAAAAGATCAGATAATCTTTTGAAGAGGAAAGAATCAAAGAAATTGAAAAAAAATCATATTTAATCCATTTGAACAATAGAAAGAAAATAGCCTGTAAAAATTTAACAGAGCCTGAAGGTTGTGTAGGATTATAACAAAAGATCTAATGTTCATTTCTTCAGAGTTCTGGAGAGAAGAAAGAGGATAGGGTTAAAAAGGTATCTGAAGAAATAATAGATGAAAAATTTACAAATCTGGCAAACAAAACACAAACCTACAGATCCAAGAAGCTGAATGAAAACAGTTAAATCTATTTTTTTTGTAAGGACTTCTCAGAACATTGACTATGCTAATATGCATTTGAAATCAAAATTTCATAAATTGATTAGATATACAACCATTTTTTTCATAACTGTAGGCAGGGGTCATGCCACCACCTCCCACATGGGCTTAAATTTACATTCTACATTGTTTCCTTTGGCTTCTTTTCTTTTCTTTTTTTTTTGACAAGAAATGTTGGGAATCCAATGACAGTAGCTTTTTTAATTTAAGAAGTGTAAGCAACATTGAATCAGGAAGGATGGACTTTCTTGAGGCCTTCTAGTATCACAGCAGGTAGCCTCCCTCTGAAGGATGTGTGAGAAACATTGTCCAGTGAAACAGGGTCTCATTAGGCCCTCTGTGGTTTGAAAACCTGCCTAACCCCTAGTAGCACATTTCTGGATAGTGAAGGTGATGGTGAGTCTGTGTATATGAGGTAATAGATGCAGAAAACCAAACCCAATATAGGGTTCCTTGAGCCAATTGGTACCCTGTGAAATGGATATATATTTGAATCAAGAAGTGAATTCTTGGAAGCCCAAGAATGGGTAGCCTTGGACAGCTGAGCTTATTCACACTGAGTAGTATAATCATTCCTTTGGAAGAACCCTAAGAGATTGTATTGAGTTCTGGATCTACACTATACCAAGGTAGCACTGGTCTGTGTCCTCTATCAGAGTATGTAAGACTAGTGTTCAACAACTGCATTATATGGCAGCCAGGAGTGGTGGCCATAGCAGACTGGTCAAATTTCACTTCTTGGATTTTGAATTCAAACAGATCCCCATTTGGACTGGATAGAGCACCACAGCATTATTGGTCAATCTGAGGTGGGGACAGGGAAGATCCTCAATTAGAAAAATGTGAAGATAAGCGATAGTTAACACTGCTTCTATTTAGGGATATTTATTGTTTTTTCAAGTCATTCCAATGTTCAAATGCAATTTCAGTCATTTGGTAAATACTGAGCGCCTACTATGGTTCAAGTATAATGCAACATGGGAGAAATGCTGACATATTCATACGTTTCACAGACACTTATCAACTGACTGGCAGAGATGATAGAAATGAATGTCATAGTTACTGCCCCCAAGATATTCAAAATATAGCTGGACAGATAAAATATACAAATTACAGTAGAGTATAAGTACTGTAAAAAAGATGTGGACAAATTGCTGTGGGAACATAAAAACCACAATGATTTTATCTGCCTCTGGAACTTTTGAAAGTGTTCACATATGAGACTGTGGAAAGAGCCTCCAACAGATCCACATAAACATTTACCATCATATTTTTGTATTCTAAAAGAAATGTATAACATTAAGAAATCAGATAATGCCCTTTCTCAACAGGTATATTTTATATTGAATTACTTCATAATTCAATATAAAATATACTTTCTTAATGTCAAAGATACTATTTAGGGACTTCAGTAAAGATAAATTCCCAAGGCAACTAAGGATTCTGATTTTAAAATAAAGTTTAGTGAGTCCAAAATTATCTTTAGGTATTGTTTTCCCCATCTGAACCAGTATTCTTTCTGGCAAGGACTCTAATCATGTTATTACAATTACTTTTTTTTAGTCAGTCAAATTTAGCAGTGGGAGGTTGTATGCCAACTTTTGTGACCTAAATGTTAATAAGTTCTGATAACCCACTACCATCGGACCAGCCACAATTATGTTTTGAGAAGCAGCTGTAATTTATTAGTGTTGGCTCTGATTAATTCATCAAGTTTACCTGCTCTCATGCATTCTTAGATATGTTTCTGTATGTTACAGTTAAAATTAAAATAATCCCAAAATGTTATTTACTTCTTTTAATTGTGTGGTATTTTAATGTTTTGCTCTACTGCTTCAAAAGAGAACATACAGATGTTTCTCTATAGCCCAAGACACTAAAAATTAAATGTCCTAATGTAAATCTCTTAGGCTTTGATACTTATTCTCCAAATTACGGTGGTCTAAAAGACAATGGCAAATGAATTAATTTGAAAAAAAAAATAGTGAAAAAAGTAAATTACATTGACTATTTTTCTAAAGTGAATATGTTATCTATCTCTGTAAATACAACTTACATCTTTACTCTGTTATATTTGACATAGAGATACTAGAAGGTACATGGAATTCTTGGAACCCCAGGAATGAGTAGCCTTGGACAGCTGAGCTTATTCACAGAGAGTAGTATAATCAATCTCTATATGATGTGAATCCCCTCAAAACATGACAACAGAGCTATAAAGATAAAATAAATAGAATGTTTTAATCTAGATTTGTTATCAATAATTTCTATTTTGCCGATAAAAAGTAATTGCAAAATCTCCAACCAGTTCATTTAATCAAATGCTGCCTAATCTCTGATCACTTGAACAGATAATCAGCTACACACTTCTGCCCACTTGAGATTTATTGATTCTTCCCATTAACACAAATACAGGTCCAGGTGCTACATATTATAATTATCATAGGTAATGTAATTACTGCATGCAAATTGATTACTATAATTAGTTTATGGTTATTTGTATGAGAGAGAGAAGTAAATTGCAATGCTTTGGGGAAAAAAAGATTAAGACAACATATCCCTCAGCAAACAAAGAGGAAGGCATGTTAAGTTAACAATATATGTCACCACAACACATGTTTTAAGATATATTAAGTGAACAATTCCTAGTAGCAGATTTTGAAATACTACAGTATGAGGAGGAGAAGGGAGGACTAGATGTGGGAAACAGAGGAAGAGAACATAGAAGATTCAAAGAGAGGAATGGAAAGAGGGGAAAGAAAAAGGAGAGAAAGAGAATAGGAGAAAAGAGAGGAAAGGGAAGAGAAAGCAGCCAACTTCACACCGAAAATTAATCTAATATTATAATAATAGTGCTATGTATTATAGTACTGCTCACCAAAAGAACATAGTTCTTACGATGAATGTTCTTATGATGAGCAATACTATAATAGTGGTATATTCTATTCCAAGATTTTTCTCTGGTTTTAAAATTTTAACTTCTAAAAAGAATTGGCTTTGATATCCTCACAGCTCATAAATGAGAAAAACAACAAAAGTGCCATTATATCATGGGAGATACAAAGATGAATAAGATATGGTTTCTCTCCAGATAAACTTATTTTTGTGAGAGTTTTTTATAGTTTTTAAATCATTTTTAATAGTTTTTTAATAGACCATTTTTTTGAAAGACCATTGGGTCTTTCAAAATGAACCTTAACACAAATTTTGTGCATTTGTGAAATGCAAAAAAAAAAAAAAGTCACTTTATGGTAATATTTGTTTCAAACATTTTGTTTCTCTTTTTTTCTAATGACTCCCTTGTTGTATTTCTTAAAATGAAAATGAATAAATATTCATTTTATTCAAATTCCTAATATTTAGTACAGGTAAATTATGTATGAAGCATTTTTCCATCATACTATGTAAAATCTTCATAGTGGGTAGTATGAATAATTTGTAATATAAATTAAACTTTAAAAAATCCTAACCTGAGAAATTATAAAGCTTTTAGATAAATAATGAGTAGATTTAAAATAAATAAGCACCTGCCCATTGTCATCTAGACATAAGGTAAACAGTAGACACTCATTAAGTTTAATAATATAACCCAATTTAATGGCATTTGATTAAGAAGGAATATGCTTGGGTTGAGTGTAGTGGCTCATGCCTCTAATCCCAGCACTTTGGGAGACTGAGGCAGGTGGATCACTTGAGGTCAGGAGTTCCAGACCAGCCTGGACAACATGGTGAAACCCCATTTCTACTAAAAATACAAAAACTAGCTGGACATGGTGATAGGCACCTGTAATACCAGCTGCTTGGGAGGCTGAGGCAGGAGAATCCTTTGAACCCGGGAGGCAGAGATTGCAGTGACTTGAGATCACGCCACTGCACTCCAGCCTGGGTGACAGAGGGAGACTCCATTTCAAAAAAGACAATGCTAAATCATTCCTTTTGTGGGAGACAATTTTCATTTTTGGCCTGGCTCTATCTAAAACATTTCAGTTAATTTTTTGTCATGATGATATTAGTGAGTGAATTGATTGAATACATTGAATTGAAAAATTCATTTGCTCAGGCAAATCTTTAGACAGCTGAGAGCAAGGTTTTAATTACATACAACATGATAAGACAGAATGATGGCCCCCAAAGATATCTGAGCTCCAATTCCAGAACCTGTGATGATGCTATCTCACATAGCAAAAGTGACCTTGGCAGATGTGATTAAGGTTAAGGTCCTTGAGATGGAGAGACTCAATGACCTGGGTTAGGCAGGTGGGCCCAATCTAATCACATGAGTGCTTAAAAAAGGACATTTCCCAGATCTAGTCAAAGGGAGACATGAGGTGAAGAAGGTTGAGAGAAATGCAGAGTCTCTTTGAGGATATAGGAAGAGACATGAGCCAAGGAAGGTGGAAAAGGCAAGGAAATGGCTTCTCCCTTGGAGGCTCCAGAGGAAATGCAAACCTGTTGCCACCATGATTTTAGTCCACTGAGGTCTGTTGGGCCTTTAACCTTCAGAAATATAAAATGATAGATTTGTGTTGTTCTCAGCCACTAATTTGTGATACCCTGTTATAGCAGCATAAGAAAACTTATATACACATAAATATGGCTCAGTTGCTACATCTTGACACTGACATAGTATCAATGACATACATAAAGAATGAATTTTAAAATGGTTGATTCATACATAATTTAATAGACAGCACATTTCTAATTCAATTAATTTAAATCTTTGTTAACTTTATTTCTCTAAACTACTTTGAATTCTTAGATATTTACTATTTTAGTGGGTAAAATTTAAAACGGTATCCCCCAAAAATTGGCAGTTGAAACTGCCAGAATTTTTAAATGAGTTGTTCTATTTCTTCCTTACCTCATTCCATAAAATCTACTTTCAAGAAGGGGCTGAGGTTAACTGTGCTGAAATAAGCTTCTCTGAGCTAATCACTAAAAGAAATAGATTCATAAGGAATGAAGCCAGATATGAAAGTGAGGGAAGAGGCATCTGTTGTCCTCACTGTGGTGGTATATATCCCCGTGGGAGGCTGAAAAACATCTGTGCTTCATGAAACCCTTCCGTGAAAGAATTATGCGTCTCTACCAGACATTTCAAGCTCTTTAAAAAAAGATGCATTTTAAAAAGACAATTTTCCATACTAGCATTTAACTTAGCATTTGGCTTAGTTTTATTCTGAATTAATTTAAGTTTCCTATGAAGTAGATTTCAAGCTAGATGTGGATTTCTGCTAGTTTTATAAAGCATACCTTTTCCCTCCGAAACGGTAATTCCATGAGTTTGGAAGACAAGAAAGAAGACAAGAAAGTTGTATTTAAAAGTTAAGTCCAGATATAAGCAAAACAAACAAAAATCTCAGCAAAATCTCCATTTCAGTTGGAATATGGCAATGTTCTTTGAAGAATGCAAAGCTTCCAGGGGAAAAATAGGGTTTGAGTGTGGTTTTCCTTGAATGTCACAAATCAAACTTCTTTTTATTTATTTATATTTATTTATTTATTTTGAGACAGAGTTTCATTCCGTCACCCAGGCTATAGTGCAGTGGTGCGATCGCAGCTCACTGCAACCTCCACCTGCCAGGCTCAAGCAATTCTCCTTCCTTAGCCTCCTGAGTATCTGGGATTACAGGCATGCGCCACCACAACTGGCTAATTTTTGTATTTTAGTAGAGACGGGGTTTCACCATGTTGATCAGGCTGGTCTCGAACCCCTGACCTTGTGATCCACCCGCCTCAGCCCCCCAAAGTGCTGGTATTACAAGCATGAGCCACCACACCAGGCCTGACAAATTAAACTTTAAGCATGTAAAACCTAGTAGATTTCCATTTCTGTTAATATGGAAAAACAGATAACCAGAAAACTCTCCTGCTACAAAACCCATAAAATTGCTGAAGAAAATATAGCAACACTCCTTTACATGTATTACTTAGATCATAAGAAAAGGAAAGCAATCCTTAGAGGAACAACACAAAAAAGTCCTGACATCAAGGCTGCCCTAGCAATGATGTTGTGGTAGCGGGTGTGCAGGTTGCGGGAGGACTTACAGTTCCTCAAACCAAGGGGCCTGTGGGGGTCAGGAACAAGATGGCCCGCCGAATAGGAACAGCTCCAGCCTCCAGCTGCCAGCGTGAGCGACACAGAAGACGGGTGATTTCTGCATTTTCAACTGAGGTACCGGGTTCATCTCACTGGGGAGTGCCGGACAATCGGTGCTGGTCAGCTGGTGCAGCCCGACCAGTGAGAGCTGAAGCAGGGTGAGGCATCACCTCACTTGGGAAGGGCAAGGGGGAAGGGAATCCCTTTTCCTAACCAAGGGAAACTGAGACACACAACACCTGGAAAATCGGGTAACTCCCACCCTAATACTGCACTTTACCAAGGATCTTAGTAAACAGCACACCAGGACATTATATCCCACACCTGGCCCGGAGGGTCCCACTGCCACGGAGCCTCCCTCATTGCTAGCACAGCAGTCTGAGATCTAACTGCAAGGCAGCAGCGAGGCTGGGGGAGGGGCGCCTGCCATTGCTGAGGCTTAAGTAGGTAAACAAAGCCTCCGGGAAGCTCCAACTGGGTGGAGCCCACCACAGCTCAAGGAGGCCTGCCTGTCTCTGTAGACTCCACCTCTGGGTAGAGTCTGACAGCTGTCTGAGAGCTTTGAAGAGAGCAGTGGATCTCCCAGCACGGAGGTTGAGATCTGAGAGTGGACAGACTGCCTGCTCAAGTGGGTCCCTGACCCCTGAGTAGCCTAACTGGGAGACACCCCCTACTAGGTGCAGACCGATACGATACCTCACACCTCACCTGGAGAGGTACACCCCTGAGACAAAGTTTCCAGAGCAAGAAGCAGACAGGAGCACTCGCTGTTCAGCAATATTCTATCTTCTGCAGCCTCTGCTGCTGATACCCAGGCAAACAGGGTCTGGAGTGGACCTCAAGCAATCTCCAACAGACCTACAGCTGAGGGTCCTGACTGTTAGAAGGAAAACTAACAAACAGAAAGGACACCCACACCAAAACCCCATCAATACGTCACCAGCATCAAAGACCAAAGGCAGATAAAACCACAAAGATGGGGAAAAAGCAGAGCAGAAAAGCTGGAAATTCAAAAAATCAGAACGCATCTCCCCCTCCAAAGGAATGCAGCTCATCACCAGCAACGGATCAAAGCTGGACGGAGAATGACTTTGACGAGTTGAGAGGAGAAGGCTTCAGTCGATCAAACTTCTCAGAGCTAAAGGAGGAACTACGTACCCAGCGCAAAGAAACTAAAAATCTTGAAAAAAGAATGGAAGAATAGATAACTAGAATAATCAATGCAGAGAAGGCCAAGGGGCCTGTGATTCAATTGCAAGGAAAGAATGCAAGGCACAAGGCTAAGGTCTTAGGTTCACTTGAAGTGGGAATTTGGAAATGAGATCCCCTGAACAAAGCCAAGACTTTGAAGAAGCATACATATGTTGGATTTTTAAAAATGCCATCAGAACAGTGAGATTCCAAGGAACTATGCCTATGTTAGTCTGGATGGGGGGAAAAAGGAATTTATAAATGCAGATTTTCGTTTTAACAGGTTATGGTCTCAATGTATACTATTCACATGATCCACGGATACCTAAAGTAAAAAAGTAAAAAGTGGTCCCCAGAAGGTAATACTCCCGGGTTGCCTTAGCAGAAGTAACCTCAAAACTTATCTAGGAGGAATGTTCAATCCAGGCAGAAGAGGATTCCTGCAGATAAATTATCTCTGAAGATTAGCTCAGAGTTCAAAATTTGCTGTAGCAAAGAGTCAACAGTCACAACAAATAGCTCTGGTGTTACTCTAGGAACTTTTAAGAATCACTAAGTAGATAAAAAGAAGTATCTTTAAATTGATTAAAGTAACAGTACCAAAATAATGTTTACAAAATCAAGCAAAGAACATTATGACAAAAGTTCACACATATTCTTAAAGAGATTAAACTAATAAAAATGAATAAATATCTAGGTGTTGAAATTAAAACCTAGCAGAATATTTATTTAAAAAGTGAAAATCTCCAGAGGGATATGATTCTAATGAGTAAAAATCTATTAAAACGGTTTTAATAAGGTAAAGTAAAAATTAGGACAGTCATGCCATATGGATTTCACTTTATTTTAAAGTCTCCTCTGATTTGAAAAGAATACTATAATAATCCTAAGGTTGAAGAACATCATTGAGTTACAGATATCCACATGTATATTTTGTAGTAAAAAAACTGAAAAGTAATTTTCGTATGAAGTATGCAGTAAGAAATTGGGATGATTTTCCAGATTAAACTCAATAAATACTTCAAATGTAACGTTACATGCTAATAATGCAATAACAGTCTACATATATAATAAATATCTCTATAAATATGAGCAATTTTCTATGATACTTTTTGCCTGCAGATTATAACATATGGTATTTTTCACATACACATATATTCTTCATTTTATTAAACTGGCTTTATTGGTGGTTTATATGGTTTGGCTCTGTATCCCCACCCAAATCTCATCTTGTAGTTCCCATAATTCCCACATGTTGTTGCAGGGAACTGGTGGGAGATGACTGAATGCAGGTGGTGGATCTTTCCCGTGCTGTTCTCGCCACAGTCAATGGGTCTCACGAGATCTGATGGTTTTAAAAATGGGAGTTGGGCCCTGCCGCTGGTTCCTTTCTGCTCCCTTCCTCCACGCCGCAGCGCCAGCCATAGCCGCCTAGCCTGCAGCCACCACCTCTGAGCATAAGATGGCTGTGCCTCCCAAGTTTGCTGATCTTGGCAAATCTGCCAGGGATGTCTTCACCAAGGGCTATGGATTTGGTTTAATAAAGCTTGATTTGAAAACAAAATATGAGAATGGATAGGTATTTACAAACTCAGGCTCAGCCAACACTGAGACCACCAAGATGCCGGGCAGTCTGGAAACCAAGCACAGATGAACTGAGTAGGGCCTGACGTTTACTGAGAAATGGAACACCGACAATACACTAGGCACCGAGATTACCGTGGAAGAGCAGCTTGCATGTGGACTGAAGCTGACCTTCCATTCAGCCTTCTCACCCAACACTGGGGGGTAAAAATGCTAAAATCAAGACAGGGTACAAGCAGGAGCACATTAACCTGGACTACGACATGGATTTAGATATTGCTGGGCCTTCTATCCGGGGTGCTCTGGTGCTGGGTTACAAGGGCTGACTGGCCAGCTACCAGATAAATTTTGAGACTGCAAAGTCCCAAGTGACCCAGAGCACCTTTGCAGTTGGCTACAAGACTGATGAATTCCAGCTTCAGGCTGATGTAAATGACAGGACAGAGTTTGGCGGCCTCATTTACCAGAAGGTGAACAAGAAGTTGGAGACTGCTGTGAGTCTCACCTGGACAGCAGGAAACAGTAACAGGTGCTTCGGAATAGCAGCCAAGTATTAGATTGACCCTGACGCCTGCTTCTTGCTAAAGTGAACAACTCCAGCCTGATAGGTTTAGGATACACTCAGGTCCTAAAGCCAGGTATCCAGCTGACACTGTCAGCTCTTCTGGATGGCCAGGACGTCAATGCTGGTGGCCACAAGCTTGGCCTGGGACTGGAATTTCAAGCATAAATGAATACTGTACAGTTGTTTGATTTTAAACTATTTTGCAGCATAGCTACCTTCAGAATTTAGTGTATCTTTTAATGTTGTATGTCGGATGCAAGTATTGCTAAATATGTTAGACCTCCAGGATAAAGATGATTCAGCTTTAAGATGTTAGTCTTTCAGAGGTACAGAAGAAACCATTTCCAAAAAAGGCCCTTTCAGTGGTAGACTTGGGGGAACTTGGCAGCGACTTTGAGATGCCAGGTTTCTTTTTTTCTCTAGAAATGGCTGCGAGTGAAAGCTGATAATATGTAGGCACTTTGTAAATTCATGTTGAGTAAATGAATGAAATTGTGATTTCCTGAGAATCGAACTTTGGCTTCCTAACCCTAATTGATGAGAGCCTCGCTGTTTTTAGACAGATCTTCATGACCTGTTCCCAGTCCAGTTCATCATTATCTCTTTTACACCAAAAGGTCTGCAGGGTGTGGTCACTCTTTTGTGCCATTTTGGGGTGGAGAGGGTGGATGTGATGAAGCCAATAATTCAGGACTTATTTCTTCCTGTGTTGCGTTTTTGAACCCTTGCACCAGAGTATGAAATAGCTTCCAGGAGCTCCAGCTATAAGCTTGGAAACGTCTGTGTGATTGTAATCACATGGTGACAACACTCAAAATCTAAATTGGACTTCTGTTATATTCTCACCACTCAATTTGTTTTTTAGCAGTCTAATGGGTACATTTTAGAGTCTTCCATTTTCTGTGGAACTAGAGCCTCCCCTTCAAATGCTGTAATTAACATCACTTAGAGTGGAATAAAATATTGAAACCTAAAAAAAAGAAAACAACAACAACAACAACAGGAGTTGCCCTGCACAAGCTCTCTTTTTGCCTGCTGCCATCCACACAAGGCGTGACTTTCTCCTCCTTGCCTTCCACCATGATTGTGAGGCCTCATCAGCCATGTGGGACTGTAAGTCCAATAAACCTCTTTCTTTTATAAATTGCGCAGTCTCAGGTATGTCTTTATCAGCACAATGAAAATGGACTAATCCAGTGGTATAAAAGGTTAAGTGGTAGATCCAGAAAAATAACCTATAATTTCTGATTCCAAATTATTTTTTTTTCCTAATGAATCATTTTGTGCAACAGCAGGCAGTAGGGGACTTATCAGGTAGCCATTTTTTTTTTTTTTTTTTAGATACTGCATTATTGTAGACTTCCAGAGCACTTAGGAAACCACAAGTATAAATCTTTGTTGAATATACAATTTCGGCAAGGACAAGCCAAACTTTTCTTGAATAATTAAAAACATAGCTAAGATAGGAACCAGTGTGATGGAACTTGGTTCTTCTTCATTTTTTCCTTATTCAATTCTTCATTCAATGATTGAATGGGGAGGGAGGTAAAATAACAAATAATCTGTCAGTCATAGCACTGTCGAGTTAGTTATTAAATATTTACAAAACGTAAGACTGTCAATGTACTGTGAGTTTCTTGAGGAATGGGAACAAATCTTGCTCACTGTGTGTATACATATATACTGTATATATACACACTGTATATATATATACACATATATACTGTATATATACATACTATATATACACACAGTATATATACATACTGTGTATATATATGCCTACAGCATATATATACATACTGTGTGTATATATTCTGTGTGTGTATATATATTCTGTGTGCATATATGTATATACAAAACCTCACACAGAACTTCAAAACTAGTAGACACTCAATGATATTTACTGAATTAACAAATTAACTAAATTCAGCTGCTATTTAAATACTTAAAAAGTAGTAATGCAGTTTTATCATTTGATATGTGTTGCATATCTTTCATCAAAGCAACATAAAATGCTCTATAAAAATCTCGAGTTTGGGGCTGGGCGTGGTGGTTCATGCCTGTAATCCCAGAACTTTGGGAGGGCACAGCGGGATGATCTGTTGAGCTCAGGAGTTGGAGACCAGTAAGGCCAACGTAGTGAGACCTTGTCCCTACTATAAACAACAACAAAATTTAGCCGGTGTGCGCCTGTAGTCCCAGCTACTGGGAAGGCTGAGGCGGGAGGATTGCTTGAGCTCGTGCCACTGCACTCCAGCTTGGGCGAGATCCTGTCTCAAAACCAAACCAAACCAAAATAAAACGAAAGAACCCTCCAGCTTTTTAAAATTGTCACTTGCTAAAATTACTTCCCGAAGATATCCATCAAAAGATACAGAGCTAGAAAGAGGTGTGAATACTGTCCAGAAATCATTAAAATGTGATATGGATTGGTCAAGGAAACTTTCCTGCTTTGGGTCAGTTTGAGAGCCTTTGCTTTGAAAGAAGTGCGAGTATTGCTGGTGGAGAAGTGTGTAGAGAGCAGTTCAGAAAGATGGAATTGCCTGACCTAGGATTCCAAGACTATTTTAATAACATAAATACTGTGGTTCAGGTTAGAGCTATCAGCTTTTAAAACACTAAAATTTCTACTCCACTTCTTGCTTTCATTCAATTGAGTTTTGTCCTAAACTTAGAGTAAACAGCCAAAGCTGTTTTTACTTCTCAGAAATTAGACAGCAAGCGCATTCTTGCTAATTTTTTTTTTTTTTTTTTTTTTGAGACGGAGTCTCGCTCTGTCGCCCAGGCTGGAGTGCAGTGGCGCGATCTCGGCTCACTGCAAGCTCCGCCTCCCGGGTTCACGCCATTCTCCTGCCTCAGCCTCCCGAGTAGCTGGGACTACAGGCGCCCCCAACCGCGCCCGGCTAATTTTTTGTATTTTTAGTAGAGACGGGGTTTCACCGTGGTCTCGATCTCCTGACCTTGTGATCCGCCCGCCTCGGCCTCCCAAAGTGCTGGGATTACAGGCGTGAGCCACCGCGCCCGGCCATTCTTGCTAATTTTAAACCGGGGCATTTAAGGATAAGATATCATTTGGTAATCTCATTAATGCCTGCCTAGTTTTTGATGTAATCCTCAAACTGTTGACTATTGAGATTTACAGCTTGATGAGTCAAATTTTTGAAAATCGTATTAACCCACTGCTTTTTAAAATGTTTGCCTTTAGATAACAGCATTAAACAATTGGATTGGTTGCTATATGACTGTTTTGTTATTCAGTAATTACTATTTGGTCATAATTTCATTGGCAGTGAAGATGAGGCATACTTCAATATTTTGCTTTTAAGTTATTTGTAGGAACAACTATGATGTCTGTAGCTCCACAAATTTGTAATCACTTTATAGAGAAACACAGCATCTCTTCTTTGCAGTAAATAAAACAGCACACACTCTGAAGATTAGAAAAAAATGTCAAATGAAGGGGAACAGCATATGATAATGTTAAGGTCCTTAGTGTTTGAGTGAAGGGATCTGAATTTTAGTCCCAGCCTTGTTACTAACTAGTTGTATGTCTTTGAGCAAGGCATTTTGATTCCCTGAGCTTACGTTTCCTTATTCATAAAGTTATATGCTCTATTTTCACGGTAAAAAGAATATAATATGCATGGCATAGGCAGGAAGAAGAAGCGGAAATACATTAAAGAAGACAATATAAAAAGTAAAACAGGCTGCCATTACTCTTTCTTGTCTTGTATTTACACTTTAACAAAAGTATTAAGTTACCTTAATATTCCTAAGCAGTGAAATTATTATAGGTTAATTTAAACTCCGGAAGGCTAATTTTGCCAGTTTCATAGTCCTTATCTTGCCAAATAGCAGAATTTGTGACACCTCACTCTTAAGAACAAACCTATTGACTTTTATTATGGTTATCTATTCACAACTGATACTCTGTTCATGCTTATTACAGGCATATTAACATGATGTCATTAGTATACTATATGTTCAGTCTGAATTTTATCTCGAACGCCATTAAAAATAGTTTTACAATGCATTCGGATATACAGAAAATTCAATGTATTTGATTTATTGTTACATTTTAAACAGACAAAAATGCCCTTATGGAAGGCTTATATAGAATAATAAATGCAGATATGAGGTACTGAATTACACATACCATATACCTCAAATCATCAGAGATAGCTCTAGAATTAGGCTATGCCCTGAGATATTGGAAGAATCCTGGAAACTGAGAAAAATGATAGCAGCTGCTGTCACTGATGGTGGCACCAAACCAAACTGCGATGTCTAGAAGTATCAATCACAGATCCCTGAGCCCTGGCCCCTTTCTTTATCACCATCTCAAAAACCAGAGGGTAAAGATGTAAGATGAATAAGCAAAATACCATGAGGAAGTTTGAGTGGACAAGAGGAAGTGATTGAGGATCAGATAGACAGCAAGGGGATAGCAGCTGCCCACAGAATATAAGTAGGGAGAAATAGGGAGATTCCTCTTTCACCTATTCAAGAAACATCCCTTATGCACCTGTTATGTGCCAGACACTACTGGGTGTTGTTAATGCAAAAATGAATTTGGTCTAACCATGCTCATCACAGAGCTTCCTGTACGGCAAAGTGAAGCAGGGACACGTAAATCTTGAAACACATTACGGTAAGTGTTACAACGAAGAGATGTGCAAAGTGTGATTGGTAGCCCAGAAAAACAATCAACTTCCCCAGAGACTCAGGAAACTCTTCACCGAGGAATTATTATATACGTTGGGGCTTAGTAGAAGAGTAAGTATTTTCCAGGTAAGGGAGAAAGTCAAAGTGAGTACAGGCAGAGAAAAGCACAGGCCAAAGAAAGGGACCCAAAAGACCACTCGGGCTAAAGGGACTAGGTATAACTTGCTCTGCTACAGCTCTTGGGGTATGTTGTGGAGGCAGGATGTTAACAAAAAGTGGAAGTGAAGGGACTCGGAAAAGTAGACTGGAACCGTGTGATGAAACTTCTCATCTGCCATGTTAGAGTTTGGATCTTACCCCTCATGCAACAGAGAAGCAAATAGGATTTACAAAGGAGGGTTATATGATCAGAACTGTTTTCTTAGATTGCTGAATCTGGGGAAAGGGTGGAGGGTTATCTGGACAGGGAGGATTTACAACTTGAAGGAGAAAACAATTAGGAGACTGGATTACAACTGTCTAAGGAAGGTTTAAAAATCCAAATGCTTTTGAAGGCCTCAGAAATCATGCAAATTTAAAGCAGAACCCACAACACTCACCCTGCCCCACGCATTACATTCAAATTTTTAATAAAGGAAACAAACTATGCTGGCCGAAAATGAATTAGGATGGAATTAGGTTTAGCTGCCAGTTTTTTAGATCATATGTAGGAGAAAGGGTGATGACATTATAAATTATGGCATGGAGAAATGAGAAAAAGGAGAAGATAAATTCCAGGTCTATTTGAGTGGTGAGTGAGACTGACTGTTCCTGCTATTTCTGAAGCACTAGGAAATCTGGATATTCACTACAAATGCTTAACATGTGCTCATTGACTCAATCCACTCATGGCTAAGGAGAAGGCAAGAGAGAAATCTTTGCCCCTTATACATTGCCATCGAAACAAAATTCTGCATAGATACAGTTATAAGTCAATGTGGTTTGGGGTGTTTCTTTCTTTAACATATTGAAAATAGTTTGGGCCTAGCAATAAAGAAAATTACCTAGTCTTAGTCAGAAGCTGATTTATTAGTACAGTTATCTATTTTTGTAAGGCTGGCAGTGGCTGAATTAAGCACCTGGGCAAAAACACAAAATAAACAATTATGCTACAGCAATGACAAGAGGCCAACATGACTATGTAATTAGAAGTGATTTTCTTTTTATTTTTTAAAAGAGATTTTCAATTACAACTCTATGATAATTTTATACAATTAACCCTCTTACTCTTGCAATTTATATCTAAATAGACATATTATCTACAACCATAGTGTGGCAGGAAAGGAGGCAGACATGGTATCTACTTAGACTTGGAGTGAGGGAAACATAAATGAGAAAGTACAGAGACTTGATTCTAAGGGTTGAATAATTTCTGGACAAAAGAGGAATTCTAATGGATAAGAATAATGGATTGAATACCAGCAGTTATCTCAAAACCAAAGTGGAGCATTAATATGGCTTTTCGCCACTTAAGCTAACCTGATCATAAATAATTACGGAGGTAATATGGATAAATATAATCTTAAAAACTACTATCTGTGGTAAAAAGCACCATATGTGATTCTGATAAATTTAAACACACAATTTAAGTGCATTTCCTGGTTTTAAAAATGGCTGCAATTTACATGTATTACTGGCATAAATATAGAATGCCTCATATATATTGGGTGATTAATGAATAAGTTAACTGAACAAGTGGCTAGATAGCATAAACGAAAGAACAGTAAATTTCACATCAGAAGACCAATATAATCTTCAGGGCTGAATGAGAAGTTAAGAGTCTTGGTCATATCACAGCTAGCCATTTGCCGTGCAAGACTTTTAACCTCTGTGTTCAGATCTTTCTTTTGTGAACAGAGATTAGGAAAGGCCAAATAGCAAACCAAGAGTTCTGTCTAACAAAAAGTCTATCATTCAATGCCCTTATATAAGAGAGAAAGTGTGTCTGGCCTTGAAGAGGAACATGAATTTAGATGAAAAATTCAATTATCCTGAGCTAGAAATCCAAGTCTTTTATACATCTATATAATAATGAAAATAACTGTGCTATCAAAATTACATCAGTTTTATTTTTTTCCTGTGCCAAAGCAAAAACACACTTAATAACCGGGGGTCACACATTCAAAGCAGCCATGTTCTTTCAGGAGCCAAGCAAAAATCACAAATATGGGCCGGGTGTGGTGGCTCATGCTTGTAGTCCCAGCTACTCGGAAGGGTGAGGTAGGAGGATTACTTCAGCCTGGGAGGTTGAACCTACAGTGAGCCCTGATCGCACCACTGCACTACAGCCTGGGCGACAGAGTGGGACCCAGTATCAAAAACAGCAACAACAAAAAGAAAATAATAAACATGTAAACACCCTCAAATATAAAATAATATGACATGATGGGTCTATGGCTAATAGGAGAGTATATGTCTCCCAATAGCCTTCACAATCAATTATTGTTTTCCTAAACACTGCCTCTCAAAGCCCATCTTTGTCTACATGTGGGCAGTGGGCCATAAGATTGTGACCCCCAGTCTTAAGCTGTCTATTATTAATAGCATTAAAGTGTCTTCTTTCATTTGGATATTGATGTTGCTTCTCACGAGTCAGTAAACTACCTTATCAATGATCAATTTCCTCCTCATCTCACCTGATGCTATCAACAGCATTTAACCCAGTTGATCCCTTCCCCTCCTTGATAGCTTTCTTCATCTGACTTCCCTGGATACCACACACTCAGGTTTTCCTCTTACTTTTACAGCCATTCCTGAGTCCCCTTGACTAGTTTTTCCCCTTCTCCTAGATCTCCAAAAGTTGGAGTTCTCTACGGTTTCCTCCCTTTTGTATCTACACACTCATTTCTTTGCTGATAACCAGTCTCATGTCTTTAACAACCATATGCTGTCAACTACCAAGTTTATATCTCCAGCCAGGACCACTCTCCTGAACTCCAACTTCCTATATCCAACTGCCATTCAGCATCTCCACACAGATGTCTAATTGACATCTTAATATTAAGATGTCTAAAACTGAACTCCTGATCCATGTGCATTCTTACCAATCACAGTTGATAGCAACTATTCTTTCAGTTGTCAATGCCAAAAATCTTCTTGTCATCTTGACATCTCTATTTTTCTTACATTTCACATTTTGGTATATTAAGACATCATACTAGGTGTTTCCTAATAAATATAGAATCTGACTACTTTTCACCACCTTCATTGCTTCCATCCTTGTGCAAGCCACCATTCTCTCCTGAGGAGTACTACAATAGGCCTCTGCTTGCATCATTACCCCATATGTACTATTCTCAACAGCAGCCACAGCAATCCTATTAAAACCCAAGTAAAAGGCCAGGCGTGGTGGCTCATGCCTGTAATTCCGGCACTTTGGGAGGCCGAGGCAGGTGGATCACCTGAGCTCAGGAGTGAGAGATCAGCCTGACCAACATGGAGAAACCTCATCTCTACTAAAAATACAAAATTAGCTGGGCATGGTGGCACACACCTGTAGTCCCAGCTACTTGGGAGGCTGAGGCAGGAGAATCAATTGAACCCGGGAGGTGGAGGTTGCAGTGAACCAAACTGTGCCACTGCACTCCAGCCTGGGCAACAA